>NC_137145.1:11900148-12140148 GCF_949319135.1 Squalius cephalus
GTAAAAAATACTGACAACGGTGTTGAAAATGAACATCACTTAATATTAATCCCATTGCGCAATGTGACGTCGGGGTGACGTCATTTTCATGTAATTTTTGGACGTCCAAATTCGGTCCATTGAAGGGGTTGTTTTGTGACGCCAGGCGACGTCTTTTTTCGACGTCTTACGCACATCTAATGTTGACGTCCATCCACAAAAGTTTGTTTGTGGGAAGAAGGAAGGAGACAGAGTCGACTTGCTGTGGATCATGGGTTTTATTAGATAAGTCTTTTCCAAACAATACTCGTGCTCAGTCCGCTCAAACAAAACAGTGGCTTCTTTAGGCTTCTCCTCATGAGACGGCATGCACACACACACACACGCACACGCTTCTTGTTCTTGCTTTCCCTGGGAATCGAACCCGTGACCTTAACGTTACAAGCGCCAACACTCTACTGTTTGAGCTACAGCATCACACCTTTTTAATCATCACCTGATGCTGAGACGATCAAATGGAGTTTTTGGAAAATGATCATAAATAATTATAAATAATCTGTATTCATATGTATTAATCATGTTGATAATAACAATGTTGATATTTGTAAATAAAAAAAAATATTACATAGTAATCATGTAAATTTCCTGCACCTGTCATAGACGTCCAAATGACGTCCAAAAAAATTACCCAGTTCAAAGGTCCAATGTTGAACGTCAATATGACGTCCAAGTTGGGTCATGGTTGGACGTCCAAATAGTGGACCTAGTTTGAACGTCGAATAGATGTCCAGAATTGGTCATGGACCGACGGACCCAATATAGACATGATCTGCACGTCTATCCGACGTCCAATGTTTAGTGGGAATATTTCGTTTGTTGAACTGTTCTATAAAATCAATGTCACATTTGCAATCGTGTGGATCTTCATATAATGTGATCAACATTAAACACAGCAACTCACACAGGGTATGTGTTTGTATCGAAGAGAGTTTGATTCTTATATCGATCTCTATGCACAGCCTGTGTCTATATTTGTTCTTCATGCTAGTAAGTGCTAAATCCCTACTTTTACAAAGGTAATGTACATTGTTGAGAACGGTAGTATAGCACGATTTGCCAATGCAGCAATCTGCACGAGACCTGTCATGTAGCCTATACACCAGGGTTCACCAATCTCGGTCCTGGAGGGCCGCTGTCCTGCAGAGTTTAGCTCCAACCAGCTCCAACACACCTGTTTGAAAGTTTCTAGTATGCCTAGTGAGACCTTGATTAGCTGGTTCAGGTGTGTTTAATTGGGGTTGGAGCTAAACTCTGCAGGACAGCGACCAGGACCGAGATTGGTGAACCCTGCTATACACGCTGCTTAAATGCAGAAAGTTTTGACCGCAAAAGATGAGGTAATTTGGGGTGGTGTGGCGCAATGGATAAGACACATGCCTTTGGTGTGAGAGACCCGGGTTCGAATCCACTGTGAGACACCAATGTGTCCCTGAGCAAGACACTTAACCCCTAGTTGCTCCAGAGGCGTGCGACCTCTGACATATATAGCAATTGTAAGTCGCTTTGGATAAAAGCGTCAGCTAAATGAATAAATGTAAATGTAAATGTAAATGTATTTGATCAGATATGTATTTACAGCATTTTACCTGATAGAAATGCATGCTCAGTTTAAATCTCATTTTAAGGTGAGGTAGTATTAAAGGAACGGCAAAATTCAGCATTTTGTTCCCGTAACTTACCCCATCTGTCACCTCACGTACCCCAGTTTACATATATTTGTAAAGTGACCTTGGGCGTTGGAAAGGCGCTATATAAATAAAAATAATTATAATTATTATTATTATTAACCACAAAAACACAATTTAACACAAACTGCATGATACCAGTGCTCTGTGTAAAAGTCAGTAATTATTTAATGCCATATTACAAGGCTGAGGCATTCTTACACAAAAACAAACAAATTGCACTAACTTTCCATTTGCATTTGAAATTGAACTCACTTCCCTCACTCCGGTAACTGTCCATGCCGGCCAGCTAGCCAGGCCGATAGACCCATGGATAGACCGCTGTCATGGAGATAGGCGCGCATGAGCGCGGGCGCGGGCACGCGCAGCTTGGGGCGCTAACAGAGTCGCCCATAGCTGACTAGATTTGAGCTCGCTGATTGGCTACAGTTTATGTCAAACATTTATATCTTAAATCAGCAATTGGCTAAGCTGCTCCACAGACCCGCCTCTCTGGGGCGATTTCTCCAGCGCCCCAGATGAGACGTGCACGCAGGTGGAGGAGACGTGTTGAAAAAGCAGACATTTTTCATTTCTATCATATTTTTCACATATTTTTCACACTGACAATTTGTATGTATGATTTATGTATATATTTACTTATTTATTTAATGAGTGTGGCTCATAAACTGTGGTCTGGCTCATGGGGGGCGCGGCGCCCTAGCGCCCTCTATTGGCCAGCCGCCCCTGACTGTAGGCCTATATGTGCTCCAGCATTTACTCAAGTCAGTTTAGAGGGTAACAGGAGAGATGGAGAGGAGAGGAGAGGAGAGGAGAGGTGTGCTCTCTTTTCTCTAAGCTTCACCCTAAACACCGTCCAACACACTTTGCATTTAAAAGACCCACATTGTAGCCTGTACTTGAAAGAAAATGTCAGGGTCGGAGTTCGTCTCAGATAGCCGCGCATCAAAGCGGCGGATGGCTGCGTGACATTTCGGGGATCTCGTTGTTGCCCAGCCCCGCTGTGGCGGGCAGACAGACGGAGCCGGGGCAGGGGTACAGGTATTAACCCCCAGATAGCCTGATGTACTTTGACCCACTGAGAGATTGAGTCTGGATAACACTGGTAGATTAGAAGGCTTGCAGGCACACGTGTGACGCTGGGCTTTTGTTTCTGGCATTGTTGTTCAAAATTTGGATATTAGAAATGCCAGAGTTTAACTGTTTAACAGACAGACAGACACACACACACACACACACACACACACATACATTTGTGAGGACATTCCATAGGCGTAATGGTTTTTATACTGGACAAACTGTATATTCTATCCCCTTACACTGCCCCTATCCCTAAACCTACCCATCACAGGAAACATTCTGTATTTTTACATTTTTAATAAAACACTGCTTAGTATGTTTTTAAAGCCATTTGAAATAAGAGGACTCAGGAAATGTCCTCATAAATCACGTTCAAGTTGTAATACCAGTGTAATACCCATGTCATTATACAAATTTGTGTCCTCACAAATCACATAAACAAGAGCACACACACACACACACACACACACACACACATAAACAAGAGCACACACACACACACACACACACACACACACACACACACACACACACACACACACACACACACACACACACACACACACACACACACACACACACACATAGATAGATAGAGAGAGAGAGAGAGAGAGAGAGAGAGAGAGAGAGAGATCGTTTGTGTTGAATTGACCATGAGCAGATGTCGCCCTCTTGTGGCCAAGTGACATCTGTGTGAGAAGTGTTAGTGCTAGTAGTACGTCTAGACGAACACATGAGGGCGACTGGCAACAACTCAAACAAGTCAGTTAAATGGAAATTATTAAATGCAAAACATGCACATTGCATAGTTACAGTAAAGTGTGCATAATAATACATTAGGGAAGTAGCATTCTTTAAAATGTTTTATGGTGAAATTACAAGACAATTGACAAATTCAATCACATAGAAATCTTGTTGATTATAATTATTAAAATAAATCAAATAAATGGCATATACTACTGTATAATAACACAATTTACCAATAAAGTGTCCTTCATTTTATTGCTGCTCATAGACAATATCCATGTACAAGATATTCCTCTTTATGCAGACAGATGCTCATAGGAATTCCCAAGAGATTAATTAATTTCACATTCAGCCTTCATTATGAAGACCGCTTCCAACACAATGCCCCAAAGAACAATTTAAGGAAAAAAGAGAGAGAAAAAAAGCAATTTGCCCATATGGCCATCAGATGGCAATGTATTCACACAGCTAACAACATGTCTGGGGTGTTGGCAATTTTTATTCGACTATTTATTTATTTCATTTGCGTATCTTTAGAAAAGATTTAGTGAAATTTAAGTTTAACCCATTCAAACCCAATGTCTATTACAATGTATATAATTTTCTTGAAATACCTTACAACAAATCCATACATATAATGATCTGGATTCTGGATAATTAATCTTTTCACTTTTGTTTGATTATCATTTATGGTAGAAATAAAGTTTGGCCATATCTTTTGGTGTCACTTGAACTCAGTTAGGGTCTGAATGGGTTAAAAAAATAGTTCCAAAAATGAATTTCTTTCTTCTGCTGAATTCAATTCAATTCACATTTATTAGTATAACGCTTTTCACAATACACATTGTTTCAAAGCAGCTTTACAGAAAATGCATTGAGTCCACATTACAATTTAATAGTGATCTGTTATCAGAGGTAACTACAGTAAGTTATTTATTTCAGAAATGTACATATACAAATTAGCTAGCATGTACACAGTTAGCTAAAAATGTATTAATTTAAACAATGTAATAATTTAAGGCAGAAACACAAAAGAAGATATTTTGAAGAATGCTGGTACCAAACAGTTGATTGACTTTTTATATGGGGGGAAACATACTATGAAAGTCAATGGGGTCCATCAACTGTTATGTTACTGAGATTTTTCAAAAAAACGTTTTTTGTGTTCAGCAGAAGAAAGAAATTCATACAGGTTTGGAACAACTTGAAGGTGAGTAAATGATGACAGAATTGTCATTTTTGGGGGAACAATCCCTTTAAGATATGCTGTGTAAACATCTTAAAATTTATGAACAGTTCTATAGCATTATAATTTTCACACACTAACTAACTGACTTAAGTAAGTAAGTAAAAAAGAAAGAATGTGTCGGAAGTTGTTTTCTGCATCACTCAAGTGTGTTTCCTGCAGCTGACCAGTAGAGTGCAGCACAACTTTGTTTATGTTTGACATAATGCAACATAATTAGGAACAGCTTCCAAATGGCTTATCCTTTCGTCAATATACTATAAACATAAATATTGATTATAAAGACATATATTGCTTCTACCTGTCAATTAAAAGAAAAAGAATATATGTCGATTAAACACGCATGCATTAAACATGCCAATACAACCCAATCCATAATTCATTCAAAATGTGTGAATTGATAGTTATTTATACATTATTTGATTAGGTATTTCCTTTGCATTTACTCCACTAAATGTCTGAGTCATGATGGTGGTATTTAAAAAGTGATTGTTTTATTTATTTACCACAATGTTACTGGCAGTTACTCAGCAGAGAGTGGCAACCGAGATGAATCATCATCATGTTCATCCAATTTACTCAAAGTCTCTATAGAGTCCAATTTGAGCTTTGAGGCTGGTTTCACTCTTTTCTATACACACAGCCATCTTTATGAATCTGTACATTTATTAATATCCTCATACGCTCATGCAAACAGAGAACTCTCTTCAACCTCAGAGCACGACATTTCAGTGCAACCAATTGCTTTCAAAAATTTTCCATTCACAGAATATCTGAAAGAACTCAATTTCTTTTCACCGAGACCGAATAGTCCTTTTGCTTGGTGTTAGATTTTTGTCCTTGGGTTGACCACAATGCCTGTCGAAATCAAATGTTTTATAATGGCAACTAACTTACAGTCTAACAAAGTCGTTCCTGAATGTCTCAAATTTCATATTGTAGTATAATTGACTAATTATTTTGAACAAAAAAGCTATCGCATAGGAAGGAACAGACGGAGCACACTGAACCAAAAATATGCCAGTCACTCTGCCATTATAAATTCTGATGGATGTGATTTTTGGGGTTTTGTTCCTCTCAGGAGGCGGATCTGTGAATGTGTGTGTTGATTGACAGGTGAGGAGGCGGGTTCTGGCCTGATCTCCAGTGTCAGCCCCGCCTCTTTTCTTGAGATCCGCCCATATATGGTTTCTAATAATACACTGAAAAAAAAAATTGGTGTAGGATTTACTATAAACTATTTTCACTTATAAATTGCTAGTGAATTTCACAAATAATTCCAAAGAAATGGCAAGTAACAATGAATTAAACATGACAATTTCTTTAAAATACATTTTTAATTTTGAGATTTTTAAGTTACAATGACTGAATTAAAATGTGACAAATGTGATTTAAAAAAAAAAAAATGATGGTGAACAAAAACACACATACTTGTATGCACGTCCAACCCCTCCTTTTTCTGTCAGCAGCCAAACGGTGATTGATCGGTGTGCGTGTGCATATTTAAACGTGTCGTTTTAAGCATATGTATGTTTTTGTTGTCGCTGTGCACTCATGCGTATGATTGCCGAGTGCTGCGTGAGACAAACTAGTGTTGTTTTGTGTTGACGCAGTCTGTAAATGCCCGTCTGCGTCTTATTCTCATGTCAAGCCTCCTGTCTTTGACCGCTGACCTGCCTGTCTTCGGCTGTCATAGGAGAGTGAGTCTCAGATGTGAATTTCAGGCATATGTGAGAGGCGCTTGAGGGAATACAAACCATCATCGCCATCCACACACAGGGCGACTTCGGCCGCATTGCACAGGAAAGGCAGTCTAGACGCTGAAAAGTGATATGGCAAATGGGAATAATGTGTGGAGGAGGGATGAATTAATACATGACCTTCCTCATATTCATAAAGCTAAATGTACTGCATAATGGAGACGCTAGCAGTGGTGTCGAGCATAAATCATGTGATGATCTTTCTATATTCTTCTAGTCTTTGCAATATAGATTTATATGGAATTCATTAGCATTTCATTGTCGGTTTGTTTCTAACGCTATTTATCTTTAATGTAGCTCTATTTGTAATGAGTCTCCAATTTTCCAAATGCAGCATTATTGTGGTGTTTCTTATTCTTTTCCTCATTGGATCTTATTGATTTTTCTCCTACTGCTATTGATCTTGGGATCAGGTTTCCCCTGTGCCGTGGAATATGTGTGTGTGTGTGTGTTTGATGAAGAAAGAGGGAAGGGTCTATAGACTATGGGATGTATAGGTTTTAGCAGTTATGCTTTTGTCTATCTAAGTATTTTCTACCGTATGTAGGAATTTTGATTTGTTATTATTACAAATAGTCTGCAATTCATTGATTTTGTAAGTAATACTTGTAAAGTATCATTTAACTTTTGGCCCTCAAGCGGTTAAAAAAAACGCATGGATTTTGTGAAAGAACATTGTTTTGGTTGTGCTTCGGCTCTTCATGGCTGTGCGGAGGAATATGGGCTCATAAAACATTCACTGCTAGGCTTAAGTGATATAACCAGTTTAAATGGAAAGGATCTCAATCTGACTAGCTGAAGATGTTACTCACTGTGAAAAAAAGTTGCTCCTTTATTTTTTAAATACAATCAGCATGGATGTTTAAGTCATTTCAACTTAAATTACATTAAACTGACTTAAAACATGAGTTGAATCTTGTATAACGTATAAAAAATTGCTTAACTTATTTAAAGCATTGTAAAAACACGTTGTCATAACTTATTGTAATAGTGTATACCTATTAATATTCACGGTACTTCCTTGAAAATAAATTCTAGTACAGCGCTACAACAACCATAATGACCCTTCTAAATATTAAATGCCTTAATAGGTATGTTATCTGTTCAACAACATACCTTACTCACCTGTTGAATAAAAAAGGCCATCTATTTTTGCAACATTTCAAATACCTCAGTTCTCGCCATCTCCGAAAAGCCAAGCCAATGTTGATTCTTGTTTTATTACGAGCTGTGTCTCGTTCTATTTTTTTGTCAGCAGATTCTCCTCCGTTCTGCATTTTTTTAAAACAGGTGATTCCCCGGAGGTTCAAGAATTAGCATGTCCATGTCAACTTTCTCGCTTGTTGTGGCATTTAACCTATGTCACTTCCACTCTATACATGCGTCAAAATAGCTGGAGCAACTTTTCTCTATTTATGGATATGACGAGACACGGGCGAGTGACATATGTGAGCAATTTCCTGCAAAAACCATTCCATCAGGTCTAAAATGTAAACACTTATATAATAGGATTACCACAGTGAATCAGGGTAAGACAAAAACACATTTTGGAAGAAGGATTGATGAAGCATTGATTCATTATTTAAATTTAGTTAAAAATTATGCATTGGCAAATCATCTACAGTAATATTTACAAGCCTATATTACACTTGCAATTTTTAAATGTATTTAAAAAAAATATGTAATCCAGATTTACAGCTGAATGGCTGTCAATAAAGGTTCATTTGTTTGTAAAATGAATAAACTCTGAAAGGATAAATTATACAATTTAATAAAGAGGATTAATATATTGAATAGTGTTCAGCTGGTCAGCTGTTCCAGCAGTTTAATTTGATATATATATATATATATATATATATATATATATATATATATATATATATATATATATATATATTTAGATGTGTTTTCTCATCCATCTGAAATGATTTCAGTTAGAAAATGTCATGCATTTATTATTATGAACGTTATGCATTTATTATTATGAACGTTATGTATTTAAACAACTTCTGACCATTATTCAAAGCCAGCTTGTGGTTAATAAAATAACTAACATATTTGTTATTATTCTGTTTTTTGTTGTTGAAATTTATTATGCCCTTTTTATAAAGTCTTGATTTAGTTTTTGGGGTCTACTTGAATAGGTTTTCATGTCTGAAAGTTATTTTTCACATATTTTACATAGTTGCAGCACCTTTCTTCACAGTCTGTCAGTAACGCTCCTTTTAGTTCCTGTGACTGTCTCTATGAAGTCCCTCCTTATGAAAGCACAATGTGCTCTGATTGGTTAGTTGAACCAGTGGGTTTTGATTGGTAAACAGCTTCGAGCATGTTTCGGAAATGTTACTCCCCTTACCGTGAGTTTCAACACACTACTAACGCTATGGGAATTATTTAAATGAGGAATATTGTGATGTGTACGTTCTCGGAAGAAAACTCAAGGCTACAATTGAGGTGTGTCAGGGAGTTCAGAAACTGTGTTTGCTAATATAGAGAATATAACTCCCTTTGGAGCAGACCTTTTTCATGCTCAAACAGTTACATTACACACTAAAGACAGTTGTAGAAAGTAAAAAATGCATAATAGGACCCCTTTAAAATGTTAATATTATATATATAAAAAATAAAAATTCTCTGTAAACAAAATTTGACTGTGTATTTGTCAATAAAATGAGTAGTTGAGTATTTGGTTGGTCATATGATCTCAAAATGGCTGCCTCCATGAGGGTACCTGCTCCATGTGAAGTACAACAGCTTTTATTAAAGGTGCTCTAAGCGATGTTGGGTGACGTCACTTCTTGTTGATGTTCAAAGTACTGTCAAACAAAACAGAGGCTGGCTCGACCCTCCCTCCTCCTCATCCCGTCCCCTCCCCTCCCCCTCCCTTCCGTGCTTCCTGAAACAGTCATGAACCATTTAGAAAAAACAAACTGGATTCACCCACCTGTCCAGCAAAAACAGAGCCACCTGAATGTCGGATTGGAAGCCCTTCTGCCGGCGGAGTTCTCGCCACCTTTTGAACGCTTTTCCGATGTAAGTTCGGGACTTCGCATTCCTTCTCCTTTTCCCTATTCTTTGTTCATCGGAACGTCGTCTTTTTGGTCGTGTGTCGGCCATCTCAAAATTCTCAAGAATATACAATTTTAGCGTTAGTCGTTGTTAGGACATCTCTCCTCTAGCTAACTTCCCTCTTCATGCTTCTCTCTCCTCCACTCCCCCACCCCCACCCCCAAATCATTGTTTGTTATGTTTCGTGGTCCAGGCTGGGCCAGTTTGTTTTTCTTGCCGTTTGTGGAGCCTGGGCTATCTACAGAGACCGCGTTTTTTTACAGTGTGTTCAGGGGACAGGCAGCTAGCGGATAGTGAGGAGATGTTTGTTGGATGTGACAAAAAATGTTTTGGCCTAAAAAACGCGTGACATCGCTTAGAGCACCTTTAAGCCACTGAAATGACTGGATTCTTTATCTCACGTAAGAGTACATCATTTTAAACATCAGTTTTCAGGAGGATTCATGTGTAAAACTTTTTTAATCAGGTAAAAATGTCTGAGTGCACCTAATTGAAATGATTGCTAGCAATTTCACAGAGATTTCAAACCCATTCAGATGTACTCTTCTGTTCTGTCTAACCTTTTTCCTGTTCCTGGCGCCTTGTTTTGTGAGCTCTATTCAGTAAATGTTTGTCATTTGTAGCACACACAATTTCTTCACTGGTACATAACAACAGACACACGCACACACACACAAACACACACACACACACACACGCACACACACACACTCACTCAGTGTTGCTCAGATGTGGTCATGCAGTCTAAAGGTATTAAATTATTCCAGCCTAGCAGCCGAACGGAACTGCATGGGGAGATGACAGCGCAATAGACACATATAAAAAGCTGAAATGCGTTTTGGCAAAACAACGAGAGATGATGACAGCGCCCTGAATAGCTACCGATGGTTGTTATGTGTAAAATTTTTCAAAATTTGTTACATTCAGGTGAAGCCCTTTTTTACAGTTGGAATAAAAGCTAACTCAACTTCCTGAAGTCGGAGCTGCAGCAGGGTTTGTTTAACAATGTGCACAGCTGGCGTTCCCTGATCAAACTGATGTTTTTCCTGCTCAGAGATCATGGTCTTTTAAAAGCTTTAGTGAGTTGTTGGGCAGAGGCTTAAAGACTTTTGCCCTCTGTAATGCACCACTGAGCAAAGAGCACTACCCAGAAGATCCATTCTGCAGGCTTGCTCATTTCAGCATCTGTTGCCATCATGCACGTCCAAGACCGATCAATGCTTGATACAGTCTGATATATGTAGCAGTGTGTTCTTGCTTGAGTATGTGAGAGTGATATAGTATGTGTGACTGATATAGATTGATGTACAGTTATGTATGTTATTGGCTGTAATATTGTGTGATGAACATGAACGTCTATGAGCAAGAGCAAATCAAAATGATTCCTACTTGGACTTACTGATGCTGAGGGATATTTTTTATTCTTTTAAGGAGAACATGTCATTTTTAAGTTTACTGGTTGATGCCTGATTACCTACATGTGGAATGTTGCACAGCTGTTCCAGGACTTTAATTTTCACATTTTTTTCTATTTGTATTTATATGTTTTCCTATCTATCCCTTTAAAAAAAATTATTTCAATTATAGATTTTATATATCATGCATTTATGAATCTGAATTTTATTTAAATAACTTCTGACCATTACATCAAAACAAGCTTGTGTTTTCAGCCTAAGGCTGTATATGTGTATAGCGTGTGTGTGTATGTATGTATGTATGTATGTATGTATGTGTATATATATATATATATATATATATATATATATATATATATATATATATACACACATACATACATACATACATATATATATATATATATATATATAGAGAGAGAGAGAGAGAGAGAGAGAGAGAGAGAGAGAGAGAGAGAATTTATATAAAACAGCTGACCTGTTCTCCATTAAAAAAAAGCCCTCAGCATAAATGGGTCCAAGTAGATATGTTTATTTGTTTTAAGTATATATAGAGAGAGAGACAGAGAGAGAGAGAGAGAATGTATATTTTTACTATTATTCCCATCCATAGAAAACATTTATTTTGTTCGCAAATATCTTTTTTATACAGTCTAAGTAATATAAGTCACAAATAACTTTTTTTGTGTCACATATTTAATTAACATCAATGGTGGTCACAGGCTTACTCATTTAAAAAAAACTTGTGTTTCTAACCATATGAATATATAGCATATTTTATATTATCATTATGTGATTAAAAAAGAAAGAAAGACAAACATACTCTCAAATAACGCATGCAAAGTCCATTTTTCTGTGCTAATGAATTTCAATGGAAAACTAAGTACCGGTAGTAAACCAAAAAAGGTAGTCTAGTCTCAAGCTTAAATTTTTTTGGTCGATGGTTAGTTTTTAGTCTTTTCTTCTCATGCTTCACTGCTTTCAGTGTAGACACTGTGTAAGATATGAGTTTCAGGTCACGTGTAGAGTCTCTGCAATGAACTGCTGGAATTACATTATGTTCTTTGCAGTGTTTGCATATGTATGAATGCGCGTGTGTGCGTTTGTGTGGCGGTGTATTCACTCACAGGCCACTGAAAAGCTCCTAATGCAATTTCACACTGAATCTGGCTAATGTAATTAGCAGCTCTCAGTTTTTCCTAATGAATGTAATCACCCAAATGGACAAACGGATTAAACTCATCTTCAGCAAACATGGAGTTTGTGTGAAAAGATTAAGACAGAATTCCCACAAATTAATGCATTCTTTAGCAAACCGACGTGGACATTCCGCAACCGAGATACGATACTAGCTTGTTATCCGTGTGGGGGATTCGTGTCTGAGCAGTTACCCGATGATGTTTCCTGGCTCCCGTTCAGACTTAATGAGTTTGACAGGTGTTGCGCTGAACTGGAAGCAGGAAGGACAGTCCTGTTCTGGGTGATTGCTGGCCTTCAGGCTCCATTTTCAGCACCTGCGGAGAAGATCTCAGATCAGTCTCCGGGGCATTCGCTTTCAACGCGACTCCCATCCTACAGGAAGCCCGAGCCAACTCCGTAATCATCCTCAAAACAGGCCAAACGAGACCGGATTCTCTGTCCGAGCTCCTTAAAAGGCTTTCTGGAAAAGTCCAAGGAGGAAGCGATGGTTGTGACATCCTGTAGTGGTTTGTTTGTATTTGCTTGAGCCATGTAGAAGATAAATGACATCATATCCTGTTTACAGGTCTCTCTCGCCCTGTTTTTTTCTTTTTCTTTTGCCCTCTCCCTTTCCTCAGATACTATCTCCGGAATCTCCCATGTGGAGTGCCGGCCTGTGATGGATCCACAAGTCCAGGAAAATAAAAGTGTTTCTTGGTCATTTCAAAAATGGAATGAGGTCCTTGAGAAGTATTAAATTCTGTAATATATTGTGTCCCGCTATAGAGGGGTGTATAGGAACCCTGATATAAATCAATACAGAAAACAGCAGCATGGGGGTCGCTGAAATATTAAACAAGCGATTTAAAACATTGGCTGAAGCCTATTTGGAAAAGAATCCATTAGGGTTACTCTCTGCAGTTGTCTGCGAAATTGAATTCGGGTAGTGAGTGGTTTGAGGACTCATTTGCGATGAAATTGAGAAGGGGTTTAATCAATAAGACATACTGTATGTGGAATGCGAAACATAAACAGGGCTGGAAGAAAAGGAGCGGGGTGAGATTGAGGTATAAGTACGCCGATGATTGCTAACTCCCTTTCTCACACCCACGCACCCATAAATTCCTGAAGAACACCTCAGAATTGCCTTCCTGCCAGCGAAAGTGTGAGAATGAGAAATGCAATGCTCAAAATTCCTTAATTTAGGGAGGCATTATAAGGGAATTGCCCTTAATGCTAATCTTGAAGCTAACCTCTATCCTTTTCCCAAGAGCCCAGCTCACACCACCATACATTTCCAACTCACACACGGTTCCTGGATCAGTTTGCTTCAGATTGAATTCTATTCATAGTCACATTAAGTCTCTGAGGACAGCCAGAAGGATTTACGCTATTCTGCTTGTGAATTACCTCTCTCCTTACTCGACATAATACCCACGTATTTGAGTTTTCTAATCATTTAAGTTTAACATTGACAATAATTTAGTTTTTTCACACCAATTGCTCAATAGCATATTCCATTGTGACTTTAAGCTTCCATTTCGGAATCTTCTGAATCGTAGCCTTTGGAAATGAGAGGTAAAGTGCTAGTGAAGCAGAATGTCTGAGAGAGAGAGAGAAACCTGATGTTCAAGCACTTTGAAAAGAGTATGAAATAATAGAGAAAGGGAGAGTCACATCACACCACCCGAGATACTGCGTTTTCCAAACTGTAGCAGACATCCATTTCAAGCGAATCCACGTCACTTCCAGCGAACGCCTCAGGTAGAAATCGATTTCCTCAGAGTAAACTTTGCTCTGGAATGTTCCTGTGGTTTGGATGCTGCAGACAAAGAGAGAGAGAGAGAGAGAGAAAGAGAAAGAGGGAGACGAAATAGAAGAACAAAACTCAGTCTGGCACTCTAAGACCACTGGCAAGTTGAAGACCTCCAACTCTCGATTGCTAGAACTTCATGCATTGCTTTGCAGTCATGCCTGTGGCTTATTCTGGGCCCCTGTTGTGGGTCTCTGCATCCTTTCGATTCCCTCTTTCTTTTCCCACTGGTTTTGTGTGTACTAGTACTAGCTGTAGCCTCAGTCTAGGATCAATTCTGATTTCGGAATGCATATAATTCTCTCTTGCGCTCCTCTGGAGATCATTGTGTATCAGATTGCTGTGGGATATGCCAGTGCTGAACTCTGACCATTTAATGTCAATGTGAATTCCCGCAATCCATTTTACTTCCATATTGTGACATATTTCTGAGTAAATATTGAATGAGGAAAAAATGCAGGTTGGAACTTGATTTCATCCATTGGGAATGGATTGAATGAAATAAGTTTTTGTCACTTATCTTAATATTGAGGTTTAAAACATAGGTAATGCCAGTTATTGGACTGCATTCATTCTGGTTCTAAAAGACTGTGAAAGTCATTTAAATATTTTAAATAATTTAAATAATTTCAGTCAAAATAACAGTCATTAAAAATATCTCATCATTTGGTAATTAATTTGAAATGAAATCTCATACATGACATTTTACATTAAGTGTGATTTGTGAAACCCAGATCAATTGAGTTTTTGTTGAGATTCCTGCTGCCATAGAGAAAAGATTATTTCATGCCATTTTGTGGCTCAATTGTTTTGATAAATTCTTTGAATGACTGCTGAATAATGCCTTTGTGGGTTGTTTAATGAGTGAAGCCGAACGTAGCGGTTCATCTCAATTACTAACCCCTTCCGCTTCTACGGCAGAGCAAACCGATTCATCAGCTTGCTTTATGTGAGCTAATTGCTCAAGCAGTGGTTGATAATAGAGATTGATTCTGGACATTTCCACATCACTACTTCATTTTCGTAGTGAAATCAGCTTTCTTTTCCTCTTCTAAACCAAATCAATCAGCTTTCTGTCTTTCTCGCACACTTTCACTGTTCCCCCTCATGCTGGGACCCAGCGGGCCTGTTTGACTGAGCTCAGATCTTCTGCATTAATTAAGACAGAATATCATCAGGTACTGCAAGGTCACCTCTGTCTTTTAGAAGGACTTCTTTCTATCTATCTATCTATCTATCCATCTATCCATCTATCCATCTATCCATCTATCTATCTATCTATCTATCTATCTATCTATCTATCTATCTATCTATCTATTTATCTGTCTGTCTGTCCATCCATCTATCCACCCATCCAATTTAAATATATGTATGTACTGTATGTATGTATATATACAGTATATATATATATATATATATATATATATATATATATATATATACTGTATATATACATACATACAGTACATACATATATTTAAATTGGATGGGTGGATAGATGGATGGACAGACAGACAGATAAATAGATAGATAGATAGATAGATAGATAGATAGATAGATAGATAGATAGATATCCATCTATCTATCTATCTATCTATCTATCTATCTATCTATCTATCTATCTATCTATCTATCTATCTATCTATTTATCTGTCTGTCTGTCCATCCATCTATCCACCCATCCAATTTAAATATATGTATGTACTGTATATATATATATATACATACACATACATACATATATTTAAATTGGATGGGTATATATATATATATATACTGTATATGGATGGATGGACCAACGAACCAACGTAATAGTAATACTGATCGGTGTAGTCAATGTAAGCTTTTTCTTGTGTGCTTTTTGTTTTTCTATGCATTTTCTTTTTTTTGCATAAAATAGAACCTGTAGCTGTTTTTTGCCAAATAATTTTGTGAGATAAATTCCTTTACCAAGGTAAGTGTTTTGTTCTTTCATAAAAATAAAAAAAATCTAAAAATCTAATTTGTCGATCGGAAAGATGAATGAAGAACATACGTCACTTACTCCGTTGCTCTGATTGGTTGTAGGTCTATCCAATTGAGTGCAGAGGCATTTTCCTTCCTGGTTCGGTTGAAACACGCCCCATAATCACAGCATAATGGAGCAGTATCAGACTCATATTCTGACTGGAATCTGAGTATGACAACGTCAGGCTAACTGGACATACCTTTTAGACACTACTGTCATTTGTGTGTGTGTGTGTGTGTGTGTGTGTTTGTGGTTCATGTATACCCTGCGTTATAGGGACAAAATGTCAAATATGCCATTATCCAAAATCCTTGTCCTTGTGGGGATATTGTTTTGGTCCCCTGGGTTTTCTATGCTGGGTAGGATTAGGGGATAGAATATACAGTTTGTACAGTATAGAAATCATTGTGTCCATGGAAAGTCTATGGAAACACAATGTGTGTGTGTGTGTGTGTAAATTAATTAAGATTTTATTATTTTAAGAAAAATATATATTTTTTAATCTTTGGTAATTATGCAGGTAGGTAGATATTTGATGAATATATCATTGAATTTGACTAAAGTATAAAAATATTAATTAAAAATATATCTATATTAAATATATTAAAATGAGCCAAATTCCGGTTTCAGACTTTCCCTCAAAATCAGCGGAAAAAAATGTGTGCAGAATCCGTCTGGCCCTAGCTATATTTATCTGGTTATGTTAGCATGCTCAAGCAGTGTGAATGCGGACATTTCTGTCCCCTATAGAGTAGAGCGAGCATGCCTCTGTAAGTATTTGTGTTTGTATGCGGCACGGACCGCAGGGAACTGTGTGGTCAAGCTGCGAGAAAGCTCTCTGCATGCTTATCATCTGTTGCTTATCTCTCTGCATGCTACTGAATGGCTCTGACCTACAGGTGAGCCATACAGGCACCTCACGCTGGGCTCATAAATTACAGGCGCCTTGAGAGACTGCTAGCAGCAGAGAGAGAGAGGAGGCGGAGGTGTGGAGGAGAGGTGTGAGGGTTAAAGTCTTTGTACCTGCCGTTCCTGGAGCGCATAGGGGGTGGTCATTTCTCTCCCTTCCTCTGCTGACAGTTAATCAGCATCCGTAAATTAGGATGTATCCTCTCCGCTCCTGCGCGGTTGCTATATTATTATTAGCGAGGAGCGGTTGGACAAAAGACAACAACCTCAGCAGTGTCACAAGGCACCCTTAGCCCTGAGCTGCATCCTTGATTTAGGCGAAGGCAAGTGCGGTGCTTTTGATTCCTGGAAGCCGTTGCAGATAACAAAGAACCATAAAACATTGTTATGTTGCTGCATTGACAGTGTGATTCTGCCACTACCTCCTACATAATAGAAGCTGAGCAATCTGTATGTTAGCTATTTCCTGTCAGAGCCTGCTAGTTCTATAAAAAAAAAAAAACAGCAAGATGCAGAGTTAATCGCATCAACGAAATTCACTGAAACTACATTTTAAGGAATATTGCATAAACTGACTAAAACAAAAACAGTTAAAATTAGTCTTTTTTTTAAATTTGCCATCTTTAAGATATTTTTACATACACGTACATATATTTTTGCTATAAATGGGCAGATATTGCAAAATAATATCACCCATTTTAATTAAAAAAAATCTGTCATTGTTGCTCTTTTAAAATATAATAATATTTCTGTTCATTTCTGTTAATTTTCTGAATAATAATTCTGTTGTTGTCGGGCTGAAAAGTTTAAATTATGGCTGAAATTGCTCATGTAAATGATTACTTGCTTCTCAACGTATACAAAGAACACCCAAGCCTCATCCTCCCTCCTAGAACACCATCTCTTTGTTGTCTCACCATAAAACCAAATGGGGACTGTAAAAGGGTTAGTGCAGACAAAACAAGCAAATGTACCCAACAAGTGTGGTCCTCCAGGGGGAAAGATAGACAGATGTTGCAGTTAAGAATCGCCATTAGGCATTGGAGGAGAGCTTGGCTGAATTTACTAAAATTACCTCTTTGTGCTTGCGGTATCTGTGTGCAAGAGCTTGTATTTCTGTACGAGTGTCATTTGTGTGCGTGTATTCACTAGGTGTGTTGGAAAATCAAATGGACATGTTGGGCAGTTTTTTATTTCTTTCTTTCCTTTTTACCTCCAGACAAACTATCTATCCATCTATCTATCTATCTTATTCAGTTATAAAATAAGAACAATTAAACTAATTACAAGCAATAGGACAAAAAAACCTACAATAGAACAAAGACACAACTAAAATAGACCTACCTGAAAAAATTCAAGCGCTAAATAAAAAATGCTACATCACATGTATAAAAACATTGCGTGGTCCTCACTGTTTAAATTAAATAAACATTTATTCTAATTAAATTTACAAAAAGTGATTTAGTCAAGAGCAGTGAGTGATTTTCTCTCTTTTGTTGTTTGATAAACATTAATGACAGATGGCAGCAGGTTTATTAGGTTGCTGTCACTTTAAGAGCTGCCTGGATCCAATAAACTGTTGCACATGTGTTTCCTTTCTCAACTGTTTACGTTCACTCATCGCTGTCTGTTGGACCACGGCTTCATTATGAAATTCTCGTCGGCGATATAAAGTGAAAATTGACACTATTGTGTCCAAAAAGTAACTCACAATGTTAACTTTATTGTTAATTTAACTGTTGTATAAAATAAAGGGGTGGTTGATTATGATTTCACTTTTCTAACTTTAGTTGGTGTGTAATGTTGCTGTTTGAGCATAAACAACATCTGCAAAGTTACAATGCTCAAAGTTCAAAGCAAAGGGAGATATTTGCTTTTAAAGAAATTCCTTTTTAAGGACTACAACAAACGGCTGGTAAGGACTACACAACATTCCTCCCGGGTTAGTGACATCACCAACCCTAGAATTTAGCGATTTATAGATAATCAAGACAGAATATGCCAATCAATGACTAGAAGATAACTACACATAAGCTACATAAATTCATCAACAAACCATACAGAAATGGTCTGTTGCTTCTACATGTTGTCTCTTCTTCTTGAGTCTCTCCATCATTGTCTGACTCCGGTTTGAACATAAAAGGCTAAAAGTTTTAGAAATTTTCAGTGTATGTCGGTGTGAGGTAAAAAGACACGAGCTGTTGAAGCTCTGCCCTCTGTGCCGGGAGCAGCAGCTCATTTGCATTTAAAGGAACAGACACAAAACACGTTTTGCTCACCCTCAAAAAGTGACAATTTTAACATGCTATATAAAATATCTGGGGGGTATTTTGAGCTAAAACTTCACATACACACTCTGGGTACATCAAAGACTTATTTTACATCTTGTGAAAAGGGCATTATACCACCCCTTTAAGGCATAAATGACTGTGTTTACAAGGATACTTGCAAAGACGGGCATTTTGACACACAAGTGTGTGCATTTAACCTTTCAAGGCCAATAAGGCGGTAAAAAATAACTCTGTTCAATACACATGCTAGCGGCTTAATATGTGTGTGTCTCTCAGACGGCGCTCAGAAACAGTCTCTCATTTCGCATATACGAAATGAGTTCTGTTTCGTTGCCTATTGCACTTCAACAGTTTAAAATCGCTTGTTTTTAAACCGCAATGCTTAAAAGCGCATGCAAACGTTAAGCTTTCGTAACCATGCAGCACAGCAATGTCACGAGAGAGAAGATAATCCAAAATCTCTACCGGTTGACAAATTTCTACTGGTTTATCGTGTGGTACATGTATCGCCCACCCCTATATAGTGTATAAAGACCCATTTAGACTTTGTGACAGAAATAGTAATATTGTGCAAAATGAAAGCTTTTTTCTATTATAGAAAAGTTGTATAAATGTAGATGTATAAAGCAAAAGAAAATAATTTTCAGGTAAATTCAAATTAATTTGATTCTTTTTGTTTTGTTTTGTTTTTTACAATAACTTCAAAGTTTTACAGTTGACTCTTATTGTCCTAAAACACATTATTTTTTTTCTCAAAGTTTTCTCCTAGAACTCTCTAGTCTCTAGTTTGAAAGCTTCTGAGCTAGATAATATAGCTGGAAAATCCCTGGCTCTTTTTGAGGGTCTATTCCTGTAGCAGCTGCAACAGACAATGTCTACACAAAGCACAGTAAGGTGGAGACATCACAGATGTACCTGCAGGGGCATAGGCATTGTGTGTGTGTGTGTGTGTGTGTGTGTGTGTGTGTGTGTGTGTGTGTGTGTGTGTGTGTGTGTGTGTGTGTGTGTGTGTGTGTGTGTGTGTGAGAGAGAGAGAGAGTGAGAGAGCTCCTGACATGTCGATCTCTCCGGCTATGAAGCCCTTGAGTCTCTCAAACCCTTCCCCAGTAGTGAGACTGGACCCCTGCTCTCCTCTGCTCTTTTCTTTCCTCATCTCATTTGCCTCCCCTTCTATGGGCCAGTCAGAGGTGAATCCAGTCAAGTCGAAAGAATGAACATTTTTCCTTGTTGCTCGGTCATCTTTATCAGCAGCAAGTAGAGCAGAGTGTGTGTGTGTGTGTGTGTGTGTGTGTGTGTGTTTGTGTGTGTATACACCGCTCACGCTGTGTCCTACCGCCTCTGACCACTCAGCAAACACAGAGCACTTGTAGACATTACCTTAGTGATGACACACAGGGCATGTTTGTGTGCGTATATAAGGGTCAACATCTGGAACTCAGTGAGAGCATGTAGATGAAATATAACCTGCTGAGTTCTCCGAGTGGAAAGCACTGTAATGGTGTGTGTCCATTAGCTGAACGCTGCGTGTTATAGCTCGGTGCCTGCGGTACCACTCCTGCTGGGCCAGACCCATCGCATTTAGCCTAAAAATTACATTGCAGGCTCCATTCATCTGTGGGCTTCCTGTCCATGCTCCTAAACAAATTACGGATGCATTTCCTTTCTTGTGCAGCTCTGAAAACTGCAAACTTTTAAATTAAATTAACATGTGTTTGAATTGGATGTGTGGATGAGTTAACATTCAGAGATTGCTAGATAAATTTCTGATAGCTAATGAGATGCTCGACAGTCGTTCCTTTCATCCTCGCGTCGCCGCGGAGTGAATTTAGCTAGATTAGTTTGACGTGAGTGCTGCAATTTGCGAGGAACATGATGTCTATGGATCCAAGGCAGATGAGGCCAATTAACCCGATCTAATCAACTTGTTACATCTGGGAATGTAAATGCGGACTGTTGTTGCTGGGTGGGCTGTCATCCTAAAGGTCGCTTTTGACATAACTGTAGCATGTTTGCAGCGAGCGGGTTTATTGCTCCCTTCGGCGCTTATGGTAGTTCATTTCACTCGTGTGAGGTTATAATTTGCCAGTGTGTCAAATGTGACTCTACCAGCAGTTATATTCAGATGCTCAAATTGATATGCAAAAGCTAAAGCTAATTTATTTCGGGAGCTAAGTATGACAAGACATGAGTGGAAAGATCTCAACACAAATGACTTCAAACTAAGATGCAAATATAAGGTAAGAAGTGATAGTTTTATAAAGCTACATTTATTTCCATCAAGAGGTGCATCAATTTTTGACCAAGATCTTGGATTGACAATGCAAGAGTCCAGCACTCTGTAAAGTCTCATCCAGCACATCCCAAAGACTTTCAATGAATTTAAAGGTCTGAACTCAGAGGTGCCAATTAATGTGAAAATGGGGGGTGGGGTGGGGGGGGGGGGGGGGTGTATATTAGATCCTAAATGGCTTATTACAACTTTTAAATATGAACAAGATCTCACAAACTTTGATTGTTCTTCCACAACCAAATGTTTTCATACAAGTTCATTTTTCCTACAATTTCAAATAAGTTGGTGATAGAGGTCTTTCTTCATGCACATTTCGTGCTGGCCGCTCTCTCCAATCTCTTATTCTTCTCTCCCTGGAAATAAATTCTGTCCCGAGGAGCGGCGAGAGGAGGAGACCCATAAAGACTGAAATATTAATTCTCTCTATGCCCATGACCTTGTGCGGTTACCTGCGCCGCATTTTATTGTGGGAAATGGGGAGATAGTGAAAGCAATAGATGTTGAAGAGTTTTCCCCTTGTCCCACGATAAATGGAATGTGTGACTCTTTGACACCTCAGTTCTGAGGCTTCAAGATGCAATATTGAAGAAAGAGAAGGCTGCGGATATTTTAGAAGAAATCAAAATGAAGGCTCTTCCTCTTTTTATTTAACTCGATAGCTTTGGATGGAGTCCCATGTGGTGCATCTGTAATTGTTTGTGTATGCGAGAGCATGTGTGTCACATTCTCCCTGTGAAGGACAGATGTGATCAATAGAGATTATTAATGTTTCATGAGTGTTGCCACATGTATGCGTGCTTGTGTAGTACTAGGCTTCTCGGGGCGCAGCGAAGCCACAGGTTCACTGCCATTTTTTGAACCCTCCGTCCATCATTTCTCTCTTCCTCGCATTGTCTTTCTCTCTCCCTTCCCCCTCTATCTCCCTCTCTCATATTCCCCTGTCAGAATTGCATCTCTCCCCCTCCTCCTCCTTTTCTCCTCTATTTTACCTCTAGTTGTGTACTGAAAGATGAACTCCAGCCGTTTGGAGACATCATAAGGTCACCCGCAATTTAAGACACAAAATCCATATGAGCAAGTGATGTAAGCCGCGAGCCCCTCTATCTCTCCAAAGTACATCAGGTGTTTGTTCTCATTCTGTTTACACAATGCCGCTATAGGGTAAACATTCGACTGCAATACACTGTCCATTTACAGCACTGTGCAAAACTGCATTCAATTATAGTTTGAGTTGTGTTTTTCTAGTTTTATAGAGTTTCTTTTTTTTTGTGGATTATAGTCTATGTTTGAAGTCATTTTACTCTTATACAAGTAGACTGGGGCTATATGTAAGACTGTTTTACTCCAAGTAAAAAGTATTTTTTGTATATTATTTTATTTTATTGTATACACACGCTGACCTTTTGCTATTGGGGCATGTTTTCACATTATATGGGGCAAGTTGTCACAGTAAAACTTGTAATGAAAGAGTCTTTTCTAGGCTTTTCAGTTACATTTAAATGTTAAAATAATTAAGACATGCAAAACTATTAATGAAACAGCAAAATATAATACATATAGAATATCAGACCTTTTTTGTATAATTGTATCATTTTTGTGACAGTTCAACTTTTCAGTTAAAATTGCCCAAAATTACAGTATATAGTGACTCTAGCCAGCTAGTGTGGTTTTCATTGTGTTTGGCCAACAGCTATTCCAAAAATATTATTATATTGGATTTTTTGAGGACTGAATTTACAAAACATAATCTAGTTTATTTAATTTAATTTAGTTTAAAATGGTCATACAAAACCACTGCTAGAGAAAACACATTTTTTCTAAATTCTTGACCTTATATAGCCCGTATGATGACTTCCTTGTGTGACAACCAGTGTTATTTTAGTTTTATTTATATAGTGTAATAGTATTTATCCATATTTTGGGATAAAATATATCCATAATTTATTAGCTTTCATTTTTTTCAAATTTTAATAATTAATTGTAATTAATTTGAATAGTTTTGTTTTGTGTGTTTGCCGTATTTCTATTTTGGTTTCGTTTATTTTTATTTTAGTTTTAGTACTTCAGTTTAAAGGTAGGGTCAGTAGTTTTAGAGGCTAGCAATAGCGAACTAGCTTTGAAAGAATAAGATCGCCACCCTTCCTTCAAAGTGTCTTCAAAACCACGCTTCCTCCAAAATACATGAACGTGTACAGCAGGGAGCAAACAAAAGCGTTAAACTACCTTGTGTCTCAAAGCACATTACAATAATAATGAACATAACTTAAAGAGCATTGACCTGTATCACTTGACGGCTGCAGATTCATTTCGGCGTTGATAATGTTGCCATTTAAAAACATAAATCGAGTCAAGAACCGCTCCGAGTATAACGTCACTGGTTTCCATTTCTTACAAATTACTGTAGCTGTGGCGTGAATGCAGCATAAGCTTGTTGTTTTGGTTCAGAAGGAACTGTAAACTGTTGCGGTGCTCGTTGACTGACGTCTGTCTAACTCTGCATAGCATGAAACACGCTGATGACGTGTGATGTCTGCGTGAGCAGGGTGTGCAGAGGTATGGAAATACATACGTTGACAGGCTGGTATAGGACATCCTATCGTAGCTCTCGGAACGAGGTCTATGATTGGACGGACATTTTAACTTTCAACCAGCATAACAATTTTTTTTGTTGTTGTTGAAGCAAATCACCTACCCTGCCTTTAAACTTATTTCAGTTTGACAAAGGCAGTATTTCTAATTTTCAAGTTTTTCATCTTATACGTCTAAGTCATCTATATTAAAATATTAGTTTTTAATCTAATATTTTAATTTAATTTTAATTTATTTCAGCCTTGTTTTAATTACCAAAAACTAAGTTTTAATTTTAGTTAACAATAACAGCTAGCCTCCCCTCTATGCGTTTTAAATTTTCAGTCTTCATCTTGTGGGAAATGGACCACAAGTAGGACTATTGACAATTCATCTTGTACTTAGGGGTGTGTACCATTTTTTTCCCCAATCAAATGCTTTTAATAATGAGAATGCCTCTCCCACTATTAGCAGTAGCAAGCTAATCATGCTCCCTAATAGAAACTTAAAGCCTATTTGCTATCAAAAAAGGGGAAAAGCCCTTCAATATTAAAGCTAAACTTTCTGTTTCAGAAGGAAATTTCAAAAAACATGTCAAGCCATTTCATATGGTAAAAGCCTTGCTTGATCTAAACAGCGCATCTTTATGCTGACAGAACACACAGCCTTTTCTTTATTTACTTCTAGCTGTTAGCAACACTTCCCTCGTTAGCATAGCAGTTAGCCTTGTGGTAGTTCAGCAGCACTGATCAAACTGTCTGTTGCATTTTAATCTATTTTTTAGTTTGTTTACAAGGCAGTGTTTTTCGGATATTGCTAACTTTGACAGCTAACTTTAGTCGTCATCTTTTCTTTCTCATCTCAGCAGTAGTTAGCAGGTTTCAGGCCTGTTTCAGACGGTTAGCTGTGATGGCAGGCGGTGTGCCCGGGCGGAGTGGCAGTGTGCCTGGAGAGGGCTGCTCGGGGGAGGAAGCCGCTCTCTGATGTTTACTTTTGCTTTTTGCGGCTTGAATTAGGTTGTTTAGCATTGCAGGATGAATGTGAAAGTGGGGCAGCGTGGTTTGATGAGGCGCAGCACATCAAATTAGCATCAGGAGCAATCAGTGATCAGGAGAGACAGTGCTGATGCATTGGTGTGTGTGTGATGGGGTGAAACACAAACACACACATACTCGTGCTTACATTAATGTGTTTGACAGGTCTTATCCTACACACACCAGAATTTCACATTGTACATACCCTAAAATTGATGTTTTGAAACCATTGTGACAGTGAAAATATCATGGGCAGTTCTTATACTCATCATTTTGCAATGCATAGTCTTGTTTATCAACTGCTTTATGTATTATTTTATATACTTTAATATATTTTGTTGGCTATTTAATGTGTTGTGACATCTAGAGCCATCTTCAATTGAACGTTTTTCATAGTAGATGCCATATTTAATTTGATGTGAATGAAAACAAGGCTGTGTGGAATAGACTTACAGTCTCAAGGTCTATAGTCACATCTGATATTCACAACTTGGTGTGTCTTTAGCATTAGGCACTTTTATGTCACAGTATTATTATTATTATTATTATTAATTAAACTCTTTTCTTTTAGTTATAGAAAGGATAAAACGTTTATTATGCCTTAATTTTTTTTTTTTTACTACACTTTTATAAACATTTTATTGTTACTACCCTTGTCCCAGATCCAGAATTGCAATCATAACCTATAAGAGTCTGTCATAAAAATGAATCCTTATTTTTAGTTTATGAATCATTATTTGATTGATTACATTTTAACTATACTGATAACCCCCCCCCCCCCCCCCCGAAATAATCATAAAACACAATATGTTATAATTGATTTACTTATTCAAAAATTAAGATTGTCCCATCATTTACACTGAACAATTGCGCCCCTTTTATTTATATTTTTCTTTTCTAAAATGAGTGTACTTGTTTATAATGCTGTATGTAAGGAGCTTGAGATGAAACAAAGAAAAATCAAGGTAAATATCGATTGTGAGCAACATATGTGCATCATTTCCGATCAAGCTGTAATTTTGTGAAATTATGCAGATAGTGTGAAAATATTATTAAGTTGTGTAAATGGGTATTTAAGATGCATGAAATATTAGTTATGAGACAAGGTAATTTTATGGGGTTTTTTTTTTTTTTTTTTTTTTTTTGTCATTTTCTCCACAGAATGTTAATGAAAATGGTAGGAATTTTCTGCAATTTCAGGGGGGTGGTTGCTAGGGTGTTGTTAAGGAGTTGCTTACTGGCTCAAGTCCCACCTTCAAGTCTATTTGATGTTCAGTTTGGAGCTTTGTAAATGAAAAAAGTAATAGCGATGTTTACCGCATTATTAGCTTTAGCAATTAGTATTAAATGGACTTTGCTTTCTACCCCTCAGAGCCTTGTTTTCTAACTAAGACTCATTATTGTGTGTTATTGTGGGGCTGGAGGAATTATATTTCCTTGTTTGTCTTTCTTCTTACTAGTCTGATTTAAGAAGAATTGACTCGACTTGTCTTTGATATAGCGGTGTACCTAAGCACAGTTTGATTGTCTCTCCGGCACAGTTGCTTTTGCATTATAAACTGTCATTTGGGATGCATTGTAGCGACTGCTTTCCCTTTGGGTGTGAGCGAGAGCAGTTTATCTAAGAAGCAGAAAGATTACGCAGAGAAGAATCTCTCTTCTCTCTCTCTCTCTCTCTCTCTCTCTCTCTCTCTCTCTCTCTCTCTCTCTCTCTCTCTCTGTCTTTTCCTGAATCACTGCATTCTGTGCCTGGAGGGGGGGCAGAGGAGCCGAGAAACAGTGAATTGAGATAATTGTCCCTCTTAATTGAATCCCAGGAGCATTTAAAACCCAGAAGACGATCGGAATCAAATAGTAAAGTTTCCAGTAGGTTTTGTCGAAGCTCCCTCGATGATGCGTTTCATGTTTTTGCTGAGCGGCTGCTGTTTTCAACACTTCTCTCTCGTTTCTTTCTGTCAGAATGATTCTCTCCTCTCTCCACCTCCATTCTTCTCTGAACAACAAGTGCGCCTGGTCTCAGCGCGAAACGGCTTTTTTCTTCCTCCACTATTTTTCTTCACACTCTTTGTCTCCCTTCCCCCTTGTTCCTGCTTTTCTCTCCTCTGGTCTCAGGCTTAATTAGGGAGATGCCTGCCTGATCAATAGGACTCCCTCTCGGGAGAATGAGTGACTACGGCCGTGGTGTGTGTAAGGGGGATGAAGATTGGAAAGAGGGCAGGGACAATGCACCATAGGGATAGACAACAAGCTACTGTGCACCGGTCTGTCTTTTGTAATCTGCCCACTCAGAAGCAATACACACATGCACAAACACACTGGCTGAGCTATTTTCTCCGAGCATCCCGCCTGCAAATGATCCCCTTAATTGCGAGCTCTCCGCTGAGTCCAGGTGCGGAATGCAAAGCAAACGGGAGATGCTCCTTGTGATAGCGCCGAGCATTTCACCGGGTTCCTTTTACAGCACTCTCCAGGTATCTCACTACAGCTGCCTCCACAAAATGACCTGCTGGACAGGAGCTACAGAGTGTGTGTATGAGAGAAAATACATTCACATACACTTTCATTGAAGCCTGATAGATGTATTGGCTTTGATCACAGCCATTGAGAAAATTACTGTGCTGCAAAAAAGCCAAAAGCCAATATCATTTTGTTTTTTGTCTTTTGCGATAAAAATATCTGAACACCCTAAGAATACAGAGCTGTCAACTTCAGGACAAAACTTTTTTTAGGCTGGGCATGGCAATTTTCACCTGGCAGAAGAGGTGAAAAATAGGTGAATAATAGATTAATATTGAAGATGGAATATGAGGCATACGGGGACCGGAATATAATATAGTGATGCTCAGTTTTTTCATGCTCCGTTTTGGAACTACAAAAATTATTAGATTAATTAACAAACCATTTCGCATCCTTTCTGTGTAGTCACTTTTCCTGATGATTAATAAAAAATTGTGAACTTTTATTCAGCAAGGACGCGTTAAATTGATCAAAAGTCATAGTAAAACACATTTATGTTACAAAAAAATTCTATTTCAAGTAAATATATTCTTTTGAACTTTATCATAATCACATAATTATTACAGTTTCCACAAAAAATAAAGTCACAGTTATAGTAATCACAGCATGTTTCTTGATCACCAAATAATCATATTAGAATGATTTTTGAAGGATCATGTGACATTGAAGACCGGAGTAATGATGCTGAAAATTCAGCTTTGCCATCACAGGAATACATTATATTCTAAAATAAATATAAAACAGTTCTTTGAAACTGTAATAATATATCACAATATTACTATTTTTGCTGTTTTGATCAAATATATACAACGTTGGTAGAGATATAGAGACTTCTTTAAAGCGATAGTTCACCCAAAAATAAAAAAAATTCTGTCATTAATTTCTCACCCTTCATGTCGTTCCAAACCCGTAAGCCTTTCGTTCATCTTCGGAACACAAATGAAGATCTTTTTGATGAAATATGATAGCTTTCTGTCCCTCCATTGACAGTTACGCAACTACCACTTTGATGCTTCAAAAAGTTCATGAAGTGATCGTAAAACTTTTCTAAAGAGATATGATCGCTTTATATGATGAATTAATTGAATTTAGGCTTGATGAGTTGATGTTTGAGACTTGACAACTAGGGAAGTCTCTTGTGCCCCTCTTTTGGTACACAAAATGTACCTAAATAGAATAAGATTAATGCTTAATAACAAGGCCAGCTTTTGTTTATATTCTTTACTTTAATGATCCCCGGTAAAGAAAAAACAGCTTGTAAATGAAAATCACATGCAGAGTCAAAAGGCCACAGAGGAGAAGTGAACAAATGAAGCTAATTTGTTCCATAGGCAAGAGAGTCAAGCATGTTTGCTAACAATGCAGGGGTCTGCAGTTCGAGCTGGCTTGTTTTGGTCTGACGCCGTTTCCCGCAGCAACACTCGCTTCCTCCCAACCGCCCCGGACTTTCCAGCTCAACCATTCCTCCTCTACATCTCCAAAAATCTGTCTTTGACAACACGCACACACACTCACCAGATCTGCTGTTTGCACTGGACTTTAATGATAAACAATGGAGACTGATGCGAAAATGTGCTACAATTAGCGAGAGAGGCATACTTTATCATTTGGAGCCTGTCCGGTTAGTGCCAAGTATGCAAATAAATATTAACTGGGCATTTTAAGACTGTTTACTGGAAGCCCAACGGACATGAGCCTCTGCTCTCCTCCAAGGCTCCAGAGATCCAATCAGTCCCATCTGTCTTGTTAAGCTCCTAAATATAACTGCGGCAGCTCAGTTTGTTAGGTGTGCTGCACCAGAGGAAGGAGGGTATTTTTGCAGTTATATCGCTCTCTTGTCCCCCCCCCCCCCCCCTTCTCTTTTCTCTGGCTGATAATTAAGACTCATGGAGGAAAACAGGTTTTACTGGGTTATGGGTTGACTCAGGTGTTTTTCTTTTATTTTTAACACTCACCTCCTGCGCGTCTCTCTGTGTATGTTTGACGCTGATATCTGTGTGTACGTGTGTGTGCATAGCGAGTTCCTTTGTCTCGGTGCGCGGTAAACCCTCTGAGGACTGATTACCAAATTGCCCCGCAGCAGTACGACAGGAGGTTGTGTGTGCGTGTTTGTGTGGTGGGATATTGTTTGTGTATTAATGAGTTACGTATAACTGTGCCAGGAGTATTGGCCATTGCCAGAATTCCTCGCTCTTAGCGACTGTTGCTGTAAACCTCTGGGGTTCGGAGGGGAAACAAGAATAACACATTAATTAAAGGTTTTTATCTTAATTTGTTTCTCAACCTTTTCATTTAAATGCAGCCGGAATGATTCCAACTGCCCCTTATGAACTTCATAATATTGTGGTTTTTTGTCATTTTTTTGTTAGCATAATCTGTATTCACCACTCATACTGTCTGTTAGATAGATTAGATCCCAGCTAGCATGATTATATTTGTTGATTTTTGAGCAAAGTCTTCTGGGAAGCAGACATGCTATCCAATAATTGCTACCTTGCAGCGTTGTTAGAACCATTAGCGTTTGTCGCTATGTTGAAATTTGAGAAAAGTAGCTGTTTGAAAGCGTTTTTCATTTTAAGCCAGGTGACCAGGCCTGTCAAATGAAGTGTGCCCTTGTTTTATGAGTGACATTGAGGAATTAAGGTAATGTCATCTTTAATCCGCTCTTCAATATTTAACTTTGAAGATGATTACTCTTGCGGCACTGTTATAATATTTAAATGTCACATCTGTATTCACTTTTCGTAGCAGTGCGGTAGTCTCAAAGCAACAGATAGCACACCTATTTCCAGGTCCTTTGAGTCTTGTTTGTCCTGATGTATATGCATGTGTAAGTAGAATGGTGAGTGTGTCCATCTCTTGTGTCTAAAACAAAAAACATCCTTCTCTTATTGGCAGATGCATTTGAATCTGATTTGACTAATGATGCTTGCAGCTATGCTAACCCAGAGGAACACCACTGTGCATACTAACTGTAAACACTAAAATTCACACTAAACAATCTGTTTCTATAATAAACTAAAACACCAGCTCAGTTCAAGGAGTGTGAGATGTTTTCTCAGCTCTTAAACAAACATGCAATACAATTAATTGACTTGTTACTTTTTTAAAAATAGACATTTCATGGTCTTAAAGGGTTAGTTCACCCAAAAATGAATTACTCACCCTCATGTTGTTCCAACCCCGGAACACAAATTAAGATATTTTTGATGAAATCTGAGAGCTTTCTGATTTCATTCTGCCGGGCCAGAAAAGTTAGTAAAAACATTGTTAAAATAGTCCAAGTGACTACAGTGGCTCAACCTTCAGTTTATCAAGCGACGAGAATACATTTTGTGCGCAAACAAAACAAAAATAACGACTTTATTCACAATTTCATTTTCTTCTGTGTGGGCCTCTGACGTGAGTTCACGAGAGCGCCACGACACATGCGCGAGAACTAATTAACAAAAATATCTTAATTTGTGTTCCAAAGATGAACGAAAGTCTTACGGGGTTGGAAAAACATGAGGGTGAGGAATTAATGACAGAATTTTCATTTTTGGGTGAACTAACCCATTAAGGCCCATTCACACCAAGAACAATAACAATAAAGATAACTATAACGAAATTAGCATCCACACCAGCAGACAGTATCATTCTGTTTATTTTAAGTTTTTATTTATTTTATTTAAAAAAAAAGTTATTATCACTGCAGAAATACATAGAGAAACTCTACAAAATACACTCATCGACCAAAAAACAAACAAAAACAAAACACAGATGAAAAAAGGATAAAACTTTATAAGATAAAACTTATTATAAGTTTTGTCATCTGCAGCTTTAAATGCTCAAACTCTTTCCAGCAGGATGGATTCTGATTGGCTGTCATTGTTTTATTGTTCATCAGCTGAAAAAAAAAAAAAAAAAAAAAAAAATCAGAAAGTGGTTCCACTGTTTCTCTGTGCCATTATTGTTATAGCTGTAGTGTGGACTCTGCTATTCTTTTATGATTTTTAAAACTATATCTTTATTGTTATAGTTATCATTCTTGGTGTGAGCAGCCTTTACTGTGTACGAATCATCAGTGCATTTTATTATACATTTTTTTGTAAATAATTTAACCATATATTATAATATAATATATATATATATATACAGTAAAAGTTAGATATATAAAGCAAAAGAAAATAATTTCAGTTAAATTCTAATTAATTTGAATGTTTTTTTTTTTTTTTTTTTACAATAACTTGATAGTCCTTGATAGCACTTGATAAGGACCTGATAGTCTTTAAAATACATTCTTTTTTTTCTTAAAGTTTTCTCCTAGAACTCTCTAGTCTCTAGTTTGAAAGCTTCTGAGCTAGATAATATAGCTGGAAAGTCCCTGGCTCTTTTTGAGGGTCTATTCCTGTAGCAGCTGCAACAGACATTGTCTACTTTTTTAAATTCTGTTAATAGATTAACTCTTAATTGCATACTTATCGTTAAATTAAGCATACATCGTTTATCTTGTTTAACATGTTTATTTTGTCCTAATTTGCTATGTCCAGCAAAGTAAACAATCAGATTGAAGAATGATTCTCACAAAACTGTATTTTCTGCAAGCTTTTTTCAAGATTAATATAGATGTCTTTCCAAAAAAGGACACTCTAAAAGGACACCTAATAACCGAAAGGAGTCCATTTAATTAATAAATTTATGCACACACGGGGAAAAAAAGCATTACAGAACAAAACTTTTCTGAATTTAGTGTACAGTATGTGTACAGTGCATCAGCAAATAGCTAGTTTACATTTTATACATGTCAAGTTGTGATACTGAACAGGATCACATGGAGAAACCTAACCAAGACCTAAACCAACAATTAAAACCCACTCTTGTACTTCTTGAAAGCAACAGTTGCCAGTTATTACCCCACTTGCACTTAAAGGGATAGTTCACTTTGAAATTAAATTTTGGTATGTTTTTGCTTACCTCAAGGGCGTTTTTACCTCTTGTACACAACCACGTCCAAGTGATCTGAGGGCACGCGCGCATCCTGGTGTGTGACGTGTGCGCGCATTCTGGCTTAGTCTGCGCAAGCGCCGGAAAGTGTACAAGAGGTAAAACGATATAAATACTGTTCGTTTTCTCACACAAACCGCTCGTTTCGTGTCTTAGGCCATCAATATGTACTTACAATGGGGAATTGTTTAATTTGGACGATGGGGAATTGTTTTAATTTGGACTCTGTGCATGGTCTTTGAGACAGTGACCATAGACCTGCATTATATGACTGACAGACAAGAACTGTTTGACCTAAAAATATCAAAATTTAAACTACTGCGGAAACAAAGACACCTACATCTTGGATGTCCTTGAGGTAAGCTAAAACATACCAAAATTTAATTTCAAAGTGAACTATCCCTTTAATGTGCTCTCTAATGTAGAAGTATTTCTATTTATGCCTGTGTATGGTATTCAAACAAAATAACAGCCGAAGCTGTACAGAGGTACATAACTTATTACTCAAATAAGTGTTACAGATTGATCTCAGACTTGAATTGCCAACATAAAAGAGAGAAAGTGCATGAGAACATTGATTCAATCAAGAAAATCCATTTATGTTCTCAACGTCTTTACCTTTGAGAAATCGAGTGTATGAATACAATCAAAGCAAAGCGTTTTATTATCAGAATTCCTTTTAATTCAAAAGAGGAAGAAATCATTATGTGTGGTTTTACGAGACGATTCGGTTCACTTTTTTTGATGATCGCTGTATAAAGAGGTGTCTGTGCAAGGCTGCTGTTCACAGAGCAGGGGTCAAAGGTCAGGACCGGCTAGCTGAGCAAAAGTAGGGGGTTAAACCGAGACAGCTGCCGGTCTGATATCCGTGTTTTAAGCGGAAGTTCGAGTGATTGACAGGAGCAGGGACAAAAGCAGCCTGTGTGAGGCACGTGTCATGTGACAGAAGGCGTCTGTGTGTGTGCGTTCCTGGTCCAAACTCGACTCCGTACTGCGTGAGGATTCATGAGGATTCAGCAGCCATGGGAAAATAATATGCAGTCTGCTCAATTTGGCTGGGATTTAGGGAACATGCAAATGAGCTCGTTAGGCAAGGGCTTTGTTTGTTGTTTATTCATGTGGGTGGGACGGACACTTGTAATGTGTAACCCGCCATCACTAGTACCCAGATGGACTAATAGGTTTGGTGACCGTTACACAGCAGAAGAGCATGTTAGTGTTTTTGTGTTTGTGTGTTTGAATACGCGTGTGATTGCTGATATGAGAGACAGTGACGGGCAGTGTACAGCTGGCCTCGGGTCTTTATCTAAGAAGAAGTCACAAGGGTGAAGAGATGGACAGACAGCTGGGCATCTCAGCTATCCCGTAACAGTGCAAACATGGCACTTCCCATGTGTGGATAGGTCAGTCTAAATGCTGATCCATGCAACCTGACATTACACCACACAGCTTTCTCTTGCCCTCCCTGTGTGTCTGGTTTTTCTCCATGCATCTTTCACAGTTAGCAAATGTGTGTTCTAAAACGTTTTCCAACAGTTATTTTTGGTTGTGGGAACTTTAATATGTCCAGTTCTCATAGTGGGAGTTTAATATTTTAATGAAACATTCTAATTCTGAGTGCAAAAATACGACCCTAGTTCAGGTCTCTGCTTAGGGTTTGTATTTGTCGCTTGGTTCTTTTCTGATGTACCTTTTTCACAATCCATTCTATTCCTTATGGATAAAAAAAGTGTCAACTGGCATTTTATCTCATTGAAAAGTCTCAAAGTCTCTGAAATATTGCAACAGACTACACCAATGCTGCATTTTTTTATTTAAAGTACAGTAAAACAAGTAAAAACTTCTGAAAATTCTGTCACATGATCCTTCAGAAAGGATTCTGATATGCCGATTTGGTGCTCAAGAAACATTTATTCAGTTATCAGTGATGAAAACAGTTGTACTACTTACTATTTTGTGGAAACCATGATATATTTATGTTTTAGGAATCTTTGTTGAATAGAAAGTTCAAAAGAAAACTATTTATTTGAATAGACTTTTTTATGGCAATGTAAGTCTGTCAGTTTTGATCAATGTAATACATCCTTGATGAATAAAACAAAAAAAAATCTTAAAGACCCCAAACATTTGAATGGTATTGTATATCTTTCAAGGCAGTAATTCACTGCTTTCAGAAATCCCAGAACTGCTCAGAGAAATTCTTTGTGTTTGTGTTTAAAAAAAATCCCATCCATTTGAGGACCAAGTCCACACTCCCTCTGTCTTTTTAGAACATTATTTTTTCTCAAGCACACTGTTTATTCTGCACTATAAAGTCCTTGAGTTATATGACCATCCTGCTCTTGTCCTCCATTCGTCCTCTGCTCTCTGCCAGATAGGCCGTAGCTTCAGATCACGACAGATTCTTCCAGGTCAGACACATAATGACTCCAGCACTCTCATTTTCTGTCTGTGACTTTGCATCCTGGTCTGAAGCTAGTTGTTGATGTGTGTGAGAGATTCAATTTCGCATTTGGTTTTTGATGAAGATGTATTCAGGGTGACTCGAACTAGGTCGTTCTGCCTGATTAGGGGAACGAAACTTGGTGTCGGTCTTATAATAAACTTCGCACCATTGCTCAGGCTGTGACAGCAGAACGAACTCCCGGATACAGTTTATTATCTTTTTATTAGTCTCCCCTTAAGCTCTCTGACATTTGGTTACGTTCTTACTCTAATATGACTCATTAACACACTTGAAACCGTTTGCTGTCTGCTGGCCTGGGGAGAGAATGTGGAGAAAAGACAGATACAATGACAGCATTGAAAATGTAAAGTTGTGTTTTAAACAGCACTTTTATTTCCTATTGTAGACCTGGCCGTGCACATAAAGACCTTAAAGCACATTACTAAACAATTCAGCTAGATTTGCTCTTCTTAGTTGAAAGGGTGCTTACAAGGTACTGAAGGTAGCAAAAAACATTGTTAAAGTTGGTGGTTAAAAATATTGGTACCCATGTTTTTTATTTTATTTTAATGCATTATTCTGTGAGAAAGGATGGTTATTCCAAATACTTACATTTTTCTTATAACTGTTCATACTTTATTAATTTATACTGATTTCACAGAAAGTTTTGGCCACATGCATGCAAATTAATGCATGTAAGAGCACCATATGTGTCAAAATTTTTAATTCAAGCTGAATTAATTGCTGGAAATCTTAAAGAAAAATGTGTATTCAATTTGTATTTCAATTTACTTGTATTTAAAATTTAAATAAAATAGATGCCGTTTTAATTTAAATTTAAATAAAAAAATATAGTAAATAAGTACTTTATGAGTAGAGGACGCAATATAGTATATATATTCAGTATATAGTCTTAATATTTTTGAGAAATATTGTGTGCTCTTCAGTACAGCTGCTTACAGATAAGATTTTTTTTTCTGTCATGCTGTAATTTTAAATAAACTGTACTATATTAATATCAGTGTGTCTTGGTCAGACATATTTTAGTAGTAACATTTAATGTGTGTAGGTGTAAGCTCATTTGAGTCATGATGCATTTCTGAAGGCATTAAAATCTGTCTTTCTATATGAACACAATCATATGTGTTATACTAATTGAAGACTATTTTAGGACATCAGTATTGTAAATCCAGAAGGAAGATTGCATTTTTGTAACATAAGGTAATAGTCGGCTACTCTGACTGCATATGCGTTGACCTCACGCTGAACGATCTGTCAGCGAAACATCTTCCTATATTGTTTACATTCCTTCCCATCATCCCTTATGTTTCAACTGTAAGCCTTTACAACAAGTTTAGTTTGACGATAAGGCGATACTCAAGCTCTAAATGTTCAGCTGGTGATGAGAGCCTTGGCTAAATGTGTCCCCATTGACAAACCACACAGCTGTACGCTACATACACCCTGTCAGCAGTGTTTTAGCCCTGCTGAGCTCTGGTTGCCTCTCAGCTTTGCTATTTTTTTTGGCCTAGTCTGCGGTCTTTGCGCTTTCGCTCTCTGCGCTGTGACCTCAGGGACATTGAACTTTGAACCCTGAAATGTTTGGTACACCTGCTCCCACAGCAGACAAAACAGGTGTGGACCAATCAGATGCAGAGTGAGAGTAGTCTAATCTTGTTGGCCTTTTATGACTTTAAAAGCCTGTGCTTGTGATCTAAAGGCTAATTATCCGTAACCACATTCCTTGTTCCTTTTGTGTTGGCCTGTATGTTAAAAGAGCAAGAAAATAGAAATTAATATGGCAGTAATGGTAAGAAATAACGATTAAATTACATTTTCTTTTTTTTTCTTTATCCCTGTGAAATTAAATGTTCGTTCTACTTTGTGTCATTACGTTAACATTGTTCTTGCTTGAAAGCATAAGACATGCCTTAAACTTGTTATTACTCCCAGAGGGAGGGTTATGGGCAGTGCCGTTGTCTGTAACTGAGGCCTATGTGTCCAGCCATTACCATATATTTCAAAGTAAGAACGATTCACAATGGCAGTGAGCTCTAGGTTGGACCTGAGGCCCAATCTGCCGTGTTTAGCACATCTGATTCCCTGTCCGGGATGGCTATTGATGGGCTATTGTCTTCCGAACAACAGCAGCCTTGAAGTTGGCCTCTGGCGGCCCAGGGGACAGTCCCTGCCACTCTCTCCCAGGCTTGGGACGCTCCCCAAGGCATCACACATTCTCAGCAGGGCTCGATGTTCCATAAATAAGAGAGACATCTTTGTAGCATACACACACACACACACACACACACATATAGTCTAGCCTACTGAGCTGCTGTAAATCAAGAGAAAATAGGTGACATTACGGCTGGAACAGGCCACCTCTGATGTCACTATTTTTGGAGAAAGAGTGGTGTACAATGACAAAAAGGACACAATCAAGAGAATGTGACACATAAGGTCTACAAATAGAAATAATGTCAAAAAATTACTTGAAACACAATTATAAAAGAAAGTAAACTTTTTTTTAACACAATGTGTTTGGTCCATGAAAAACCCCTGGTTGCTATGCAGTTGCTAAGGTGTTCTGAATGACAAAAAATTATACAAACAAGAGTAGGTGACACGCATGGTCTAAAAAGGAAATAATTGCGAATAATTTCTTAAACACAATAATGAGGAAAAAAAATAAGCATAGTTTTTTTACAATGTGTTTGGCACATGGAAAACCTGTTATGGCTGGTTGCCAAGGTGTTGCTATGCAGTTATTAAGGTTTTCTGAGTGACATTTATAATGTTGCTATGCAGTTGTTAAGGTGATCAGAGTAGTTATAATATGTCACTTTGAAGTTGCTAAGGTGAATTTTAGTTGTTTTTATCATGCTGCTATGTGGTTGGCCAATGTATTTGGAGTGTTTTAACAATGCTATGAATTTGCTAAGGTGTTCAGAGTGGTTATAACATGTCACTTTGTTTTTGCTATATTAATTTGATATTAATATCAAATATTGGGCCCTATTTTAACGATCTGAAACGCAAGTATCAAACGCGAGTAACTTTGTGGGCGGATCTCGGGCGCTGTTGCTATTATACCGGCTGGATAAATGACTCTTGCGCCCGACGCAAATCTAAAATGGGTTGGTCTGAAGTAGCTACATTACTCATAGGTGTGGTTTGGGCGTGACGTGAAATAAACCAATCACAGCGTCACTTCACATTCCCTTTAAAAGCACGCGCGCTTGTTCCTGAACATCTGCTTCCTAGCATCTGAACGCACCACTGAAAACGCGCCACTGACTTTAGACTAGGTTTTTCCTGGTCTGTGGCGAAATTGTTTTCTGGAACTGGAAAATAGCACCAGGGAACATTTGCACCGGAACACGCCTCCTCTTTTCGCTGAACCGCCCCAGGGAGCGCAAGTTAGGGAGCGTCTTTTTTGACTCTTTGATTAGTGTACTTTTCTGCACAGCATCATGGGTAATGCAGTTTTTCACCAGGAATTCCACTGTTAAAAACGATTATTTAAAAAATAAGCGGAAATAATTCGGGCTGATGGCTTCAGCAGAAGCAAATACCACGGATTAATAACCTCGTAGCTCACAGTATGGTCTGTCTTTATAGGTTTAAAAGTTATTGTTAAAAATCTATTTCCTTATGGAGAAAGGTTTTTACTTCCAGAACCCAACTGTTGCACTCTATAGCACACCTCTTCTCAACATCCTGCCTCGTTTGCATTTTTTTCTTCTATGGTTAGGGGTTAGAGAGAAAAACTAACAGTGACGCTTGCTATTTTTATTAGAAATTTTGCTCTCTCGTTTAACTTTAGATTTATTTGCAGATGGTGTGTCATAATCATACCTCTCATTTTAAGGAGCCTGTTGCCTGATTCACACATGGAATCCCTGTCCGCTCTGGAACAGGAGGATACGGATTCTACACATGGGAGAAAATGTGTATTGGGACAATAGAAAGCCTGCTTGGGGTTATACTCATCAGAGTCTCTCTGCACAGCGGACCGTGAGGGTTTGTCTCTCTCAGTGAGATGGGGCTGGTCTCCATGCGCCGTTGCTTTTTACATAAAGCGCAATCAGTGGTACATAACATGTGGGCCTAATGCTGAAAGCTGGCACAGGCTTAATTGGCACAACTAGTACACAGTCCCTCTGTGCTTGTGTCAGTGCTAACCAGTGCTTGTGTTGCTTATATTTACACCCTCCACTCTCATTCTTTTTCTGTTTCTCTCAATCCCTGCCTCTCTTTTCATTCCTCCTTTCTCTTTGCCCACTAATGTTTATCCATTATGTCTGAGTGGGTTTATTCTTTGGGTCCCGGCTTGGTGCAACGATGTTCTAGGTCCCGCTGGCCAATTTCTCCATGTTGCAAACAGGCTTTAGGAATGTTCCAGCCCTGGATTACTCTCTGCCCACCCTGCCTTCATCTTGGGTTTTACCCCTGAGCGGTTTTCTTCCAGTGCGGACAACCTGAGAGAGCTAAGAGATAAAACAGTAGTGTCACTCTTATACCAACCAGAGCGTTCCAGCTCTGACACACCACTGGACCAGATCACCAGAGAAAGAGTTGCTGAGAGTTTACACAGAAATGCTGTAAGAGCAAAATGAAGAAAGTTGCATTATAATTAGTTATATTTCACAGTTGTGTATATATACACTGTATATATTCACTATATATATATATATATATATATATAATACATACTATGCTTTTATTTAAACACATTTAGAGGGATATATTAGTTATGTCAAATTTTTATCTTTTATTCATGTTCATGTCCTGATTAAGATTTTTGTTTTAAAATGATTAATGCAATTTTGTTTACATTAAATAAAAAGGTACAGCTTTTATTACAATATTCCTTAAATTACTGTTATGAATGTATAATATATGCAATATTTACATAATACAATCGAGTTGACATGTAGGTATATCAACCAGTATTATGAATATATTTTTTAATTGATTAGGCTGAAACAAATATTATAGTAATATTAATATTATATACACACACACACACACACTGTATGTTAGGCTAATTAATCCAAAGAATTGCTAATATTGACTGATACTAACATGTCGACAATATATTATGCATTTATAATAGACAATTTAAATATCATTGGAGGATTTTCATAGTAAACAATCTAAAGCTGTATTAGCTAATATTTGTTGCATTAACCATACACATTAACCCTTACTTTACTGTAAAAATGCATCAATTGGATATGACAAGTTTGAATCTCATTGACATTTAATCAGGATCAGCGTGGTGTTGAATATGAATTCCCATCTCCAGATCAGCAACTAATCCCCACCTGCATAAGTGCAATAAGCAGCGAGTTGATAACATTGATTCCTCACTGTCTCTGTGTCGCTTCCCACACCGAAGCTGAGCAGAAGCCATGTTGTTTCTCTCTAATTTGCATTTTAGTCAATATGCAATGCAGTCAAATGAGTTACCCTTTGCATATTTAAAAGCATTTCTGTAGCCCATTGGTGATGGTGACGCTCGATGCCATTTGTCTGTTGTATGTCATTATCCGGCACAAGCAGCATGGAATTGCCTGTAATGAGTATTTTTATAGATATGAACATTCATATTGCGAGTCCACTTAAACACATGTATGCAGGCATGCAAACAGATCATTTTGACTCGATGTGTTACGCAAAGATGGCCAAGAGAGAGAGAAATGGCCACTCTGATGAGATAGCTAATGTCAAGCCAGGCTTCTCCGGACCCGGCTCTAGCCAAAGACTTGTGTCAGAGCAGATTTCCTTTAGTGCTGTTGGCCGTTGAGGACCGTAATTGCTGTCACCTCCCTCCTGGATCCAGCTACAGACTGTGGGAATTGGAAGAGTCATTTTATCTCCAGGGAAACGAAATGATGGGAGCTCCAATTTTCCAGCGCAAGTTGAGGGAAAAGGAGGATGAGGAACATATCATTAGCAAGCCGCTAGTCCGTCTCTAGACTAAACGACTTGCTAACCTGCACAGGTCTTCCTCAAGAGTGAAAAAAGAAGTAGTCAGCCATTACTAAAGATGCAGTCACATTTACCAATGTTCGGTGTATTTTCACAGGCAAAATCCAGTCATTTCAATAGGAGTCCATGTGATTGGCATTTTTGTGTGTGGGTGAAAGATTCTCCCATTCAGATTTCGCAAAGGGTTCAAGTGCAACTCAGCGCTCTCAACGTGTTAAATGAAATAAGATTTGACACTAAAAGCAAAAAATGTAAAAGCACTGTTTAAAGCACTTTCAGGTAGTTTACAAGTGATCCAGAAAGTCGTGCTATTTTTAATAGCGTCGCTATTTAAGTGCTAAAGGGGCGTTTACATTTAACATAGTTTGATGAAATTTCTTGTCGTTCTATAGGAATCCGCTCGATAGGGAATTTCGCATGAGGGCGAAATTTTTTTCACAATGGGTTCCGATTTTACCAACAGAAAGCTGATGTCACTAATGTTACCGCAGCTTAATAGGAATGAGCTCATTTAACTAAAAAAAAAGCTTTTTCTCAAAGCTATCCAATTAGGAGCCATCATTGAGAGGCATGTAAGTGCAAGTCGATTTTACATAGTTCCTGTGCCAAGAGTGAATGTGGCCCTATTAGATAATTAGCTCTTGAAACCAGTTGTTTCCTTTGAAAACCAAACCTGCTAACATATAAGGGGTTAATGTCAGACTTCGTCCCGAGTCTGTGGTGTTGTGCCGCACATATGACGCTAACAGAAGGGGCTCGGTCGTCTGATACACACCAATTTCAGTCCTTTTCAGGATGGTGGAGTAGAACAGAGGGACCTTCTCGCTTCACAGAGCTACAATTAAGGGGGCCTCAAACAGAGGGGCTCAAAGACAAAGACTGAGAGAGAGCGAGGTAGACAAAAAGAGAAAGAGAGAGAGAGTGATGGACAGGGAGGCAGAGGTTGGGAAAGTGGAATATTAATGCATGGGGAGCAACAGGAAATTGGGCATCTAAATGTGCGCCCGTGTCCCCCGGGATGATTAGTAGCAGCCAATTTCATTCAAAAGCAGATCAATGAGGAGATATATTGTCATTTTCCAGCCGCACCCTCTTAATCAATTAATCTATAATAAGATCTTAAAGGGCCAGCGTTAGAATACACAGGTTTTAGTTGGGGATCCCAATGTGTGTTGTTACTGTTCATGCATTTGAGAAGGCATCAATTTCATAAATTTCTCTCACTGAATGGTTTACGCTGGCAAAACAGAATATAGTTGATTGAATGTGATTTGATTTTGGGCTCAGGTCACGGTTTAATCAAGAAAATTGGTCTCAATCAAAGGGCAGCAAATAAACACAATCTCGCCAGGCATTTTTTTTCCTTCTGCTTTTTAAGCCTTTGTGCACTTTCTTTTCATTCCATCTGTCTTTTGGCATCCTTCCCTCACGTTCAACTGTCATATGCAACACTGCTTTATGTGGGGGAGTCAGATCCTTTTCCGTTACATAAGGACTCTGTGTATTGCTTTTCGCATTAAATGCCATTTGGTTTCAGCGTTCTGTCAGTCTCCATGGCGATCGCGGTCGATATCTTGGCAGGAACAGATATGCCGGACACATGTAAAAAACATGTCGGTGTGTGCTTTAGGTCTTTGTGAATGTCACCAGGATGTGACAGCTTTTTTTGTTGTACATTAATTTAATACCAAATTTACAAAGTTTAGCTAAATTGATAGTATTTATAGTATAATGTTAATAATAACAATAATAATAAGACTTCTTTGTTTTCTTTAAAAAAAGCAGCAAAAATTGTGTTAATGGTGAGGCATTTACAATGGAAGTAAATAGGAACTTTTTTGAGGATATATATTTATATATATATATATAAACAAATATAAATTATACTTTTTTACAGTCGTTTTATGGTTTGCAGTGTTACGTATTGAGGGTATAAAATTGGATATAACTCCTCACAGAATAGATTAGTTAGCTTTTTTTTTTTTCACACTAAAATCCACTCATAGCCACTCATATTTTGTATACATTTTGTGGCTACTGAAACAGGAAGTATTGTAAAATTTACAGAATGGGACCAATCATGTCCAGTGAAACATGTCTCAGTGTAACCCAGATTTTTACTTTTCTTTTACGTCGAAATTATTTTTTTCTTCTCATTTTCACAAATGCGTTCGATTGAGCTTAACTTTATACAGAACCCTGCCATTTCCTTTAAACATTTGAATATGTCACATTTGTGTGTTCATTTGTTCTTTGGGATGTGCTGAGCTTTAAATTCACAGTGTCAGATGGCTTGGCCCTTGTTCAGTGTGAGTTGTCAGGTGTTCATGGTGCGGCTGATCAGTGTAATAAATCACGTTTTGCTGGCACAGACTCAAGCGGCTGTATAGTGGATGGGCTAATTACTTATAGTGCTAAAGCATTTTCAGAACATTTTCTGCTGTCAATGATGATTGCTCAACACTGATATGATGTCTGATATGTTGCCTCCAAGGTGCATTTTTTTCCATCTCTGCATAGCTTAATTGAGACATTTTCAAACCGATTTCCCCATCACCTTATTTGAAAGGTTAAGTTAATTTCTATTGATAAAGCCTCTGGATTGGCTGTACATAATGGTGTCTTTCAATTGGGTGTGTAAATTAGTCGAAGTCTCATGTGAAGGGATTGCTTGAGGCATGCTTTTCACTGTCATTTATCTTCTTTGAGGGGAAAAAACAGATAATTTAACAAACGAAACAAAGAAATTGATTTAACAGGCTTGTGTCTTTCATTGCGTCAAACTTGTCACGAATATTTTATAGTTCTCAGACAAATAAAGCAGATGTTAAATAACACAACGGGAGAGTGTCTGTGCCCTCAATGTGCGAAAGATTGAGCAACTCATTGTTAGCTTTTATAAATTCAATGATGATAATCTGTCATCTGCAGCGATGTTCTCCAAACTCTCGCTTTTGGCGTACTCTTGCGACTGTTGCTTAATGGCATCATTAAAACGTGATGATATGATGTCGCCATAACTCTCACACTAATGTGATTATTCAGCTAAATTCACAGACTGCTCGCTCGTCCTGATGCATCCAGCGGATGTTTTATGGTAGTCGAAGCATGCTGCATCAGTCATAAGAGAGTTGAAATGTATTTAGGGGCGAACGGAATCATGTTTTATTCAATTACATGCAGAAGCTCAATTAATCAGTTTTTGCAATTAAGTTAAACTTGCTCATGCATCATACATGAGGACAATATCAAGGGTAGTTGCTCCAGAAGCTCCCCGTGTACTCCAGGCACCGACTGTCCTCCACTGTGAACATGATGGAAGAGAATATATTACATTAGGAAAATTAAGATAAATACAACCCCTAACTTGCATATTGAGCTTTCAGTCTCGAAATTAACATGAAATGCAATTTGTTGGTTAATATTTTAACAAATACAGTCTCATTATAGTGGAGAAAATGGCAGGGATGGAAAGAGTGAAATGCGTTGAATACAAAACAGCCCTCTTTTCCCTGTTTAGTGATTCATTGCTGTTATTTGCCAGGGCTGCATCCACCGGTATCATCCGCCATCATTACCTGCCGCAGACGGAGGCTCTTCTGTGTCGTGTCTCATTGTCTGAACCTCATACCACACTGATATACCTCTGATATTGCTTTTCACTTCTGATCTAGTCATTCCCATGAAACAATGGCATTTTTTTGGGGATAGACCAGAATTTAAAGGCAATACTAAAATGAATTGCAAAATGTTCCAACACCTCGACCTATAGGCTCTTAATTTTAATAAAAATGATTAATCTCAGGCCTTTGTATATCACTATACCTGCTCTTCAAGGAATAGTTCATCCAGATATGAAAATTCTGCCATCACATTATGACTTACTTTTTTTTCTGTGAAACACAAAAGGAGTAATTCTGTAAAATGTTCTGGCAACTTTTTTCCATGCAATGAAAGTGAATTGGGTATGAAGGGCTGCCAGTTTCCAAAAATGCACCATAAAAGGAGTATGCAAATGATACATAAGTCAAAATCCATTAAACTCTATATACATAAGATTTCAGTACTCATATCACTTTATTAGTAGCCTAGAAATCTAGACGCACCCTAGCGGCAGCAAAATGTATTTTGCAGCCAGGGTAGTCTAGCAACTCTCCATTGACTTTCGAGCTGCAAAAACCTAACTTGGGTCAGGCCAATCACATCGTGTATAGAGGCGGGGCGGGATTAACATAATGATGACAGAGTTGCGACGGTTCCCTGCTACTTGAAAACAAAGAATGGCAGCTGCTGCTGGAGAACAGTCTTTCGAATCGGCTTTGGCCGCGACTCTGGAGGACTTGGAGTTAAGTTTTTCTTTGAGAAAAGAGCAAAGAACGGCACTTAAGTCATTCTTTAAAAAAGGAAGATGTGTTCGTACTTTTGCCGGCCAGATATGGCAAAAGTTGAATCTATCAACTAGCTCTGCTGTTGGGAAAACGCTCTGGTTGGTTGAAGCGCTGCCCTATTGCGTGCAGAGGGAATTTGAAAGACAGCCGTTTATCCCGCCCCTCGGATTGAGCCGTGTCTATGGTGAGTTGCCAGACCTAACATCTTGATGTAGGTCTGGCTTGCCAGGCTACTTTATTAGTGCACCAAAGATGGACGTTTTGTTATATTTTAGTTATGTAAATATAATCTGTGAAGATTGTTTAAATAATATTTTTACAGTCGTTTTAGGGTTTACAGTGTTACATTGTGAATTTAAGTGAATAACTTTTTTCCCCAAGTTATTTAAATATTGTGGTAGATTTTTCTAACGAAAAATAACACCCAAGCGTCTACAGTGAGACACTTACTAAATCAATTTACCTGGGTCTTCTCCAGTCTACACCCAAGCGTCTACAGTCGACACTTAATAATCTTTAGACTCTAGCACTGCGTCTACAGTTGACAACTGGCTTTGAGTTTCCTAACCCTAACTTGCTCCCCTAACTAACTTGCTGCGCAGCAATAATAACCGACAGCCTTCAGACAATGCCTTTGAATATGCTTTAATCACGGCCGGAGGATCTCAGAGAGAATCCCACCCGCAAAAGGAATACAACAGTTTTTATAGAATAGGAGCATGGCGAAAATGACATGATACATTACATAATTTCAAGAATATTGAAATATTTTAAGATATTGAAGTTGAAGATAAGAAGTTGCGTTCAGTTAAAACAGCTAAAACATGCATTGTAGTGGGACTAGGTTTAAGCCTTGACTGTGAAACCGGGCACTAATGTTTTAGAAGACTTGCAATATAATGCACAAGTGGACTGTTTTATGTTGCTTTTGTTTAGTCAGTTTTGGAGTTCAACAATGCTGTGTCCATTAATTTCCATTTTATGGATGGAAGCATGCTTCAAAATATTCACAAAAAAAATTGTTCCACAGAAGCAAAAAACATGGAATGACATGGGGCTATGATAGATTTTCTAAAATGAGATTTTTAATTTTTTTTTTTAATTATCTATTCCTTTAAATGAGCTAATATGCTGTTTTTGTTCAGATAGCCTATTATTCTCAGAAAATGTGTGATCAACGAAGTATCACAAACAATGGTTTTTAATGGAATGGTTCAACCCTAAATTAAAATTGGCATCATTTATTTACTTTTAACACAGAAGGAGATGTTAGGCTCAATTAATTCACTTTCATTGTTTGGAATGACAACCCAGTGAAAGTACATGGTGACTGAGGCTGTCAGTTGTCCATCTTGTGGGATGCGTGAAAAAGAATATAATGCCGATTTGAAACAACATGAGGGTGAGTAAATAATGTCAAAATTTTAATTACTGGGTGATCCCTCACAACTCCTCAAGATTGAATTAGTTCACTATTTACAGCGATCGCTGCAGGGTTGTGGGAAATGGAGCTACTGGCCCTTTAAGAGCGCAGTTACCCCTGTGTGGGTAACTGCTGAAGGTAGTCAGGGGGGTGGGCTTGAGCCACGAGACAGTCTCCCGTAGACGCGAGAGTAGTAAACCCGTTCATTCACAGCGAAGGGAAGACTGCGGGGCAGCGGCTGAGATGGAAATCTGACTGAACGGGCTATTAAAGAAAGGATACTTTTTCCATACACAGGGAAAGCGCGAAAAGAAATATGTTTTGCCCGTGAAATGAATTTTGGAGGAAGTAAGAGCGTCTGGGACGGACTGTGAGCATCACATCTTATCTGTCCGTTACATTGACTCTTTATCTGTCCAGATCAGCGCTCGAGCGCAACACACAGCGCGAGCACACAGGAAGCGCACGAGAATATGGAATATTTGTGATGCTCCGATTGACCTGCACAGTTTTTATGTGTTTTGGTTCTAGTTTGTAAAGTTCTTCAATGTTGGCCGCCTGTTTAAACGCGTCTCCTCTCTCTTCGACCGGATTGTAGCGCTTTTTGGATGATTTTAGGGACTGTTTGTCCGGATAAAGGCGACTGAAGTGGACTTTATATCTGAGGGTGATGGAGTTTCGCAGGACTTTAGATGCGCTACTCGTTGCGTTTGCCCTCATCTCTTTATCTCAAGGTAAGCTGGAGAAAACAGCCTACAACACGACAGATGGCTTTATGAGGATTATAATAGCAAAACATTGTGAATTAGTTGTCGACATCTTCTTTAGTGTTTCTAAACGTAAATATTGTCTTATGAGTGGTGGTATTTTGTGAGGTATTGTTGTTATTTATGTTGTGGTGATTATTTTTCGTCCTTTACATAGAGATAACCCTCATAGATAGCAGCAGAACAGTTTTATAGCATACAGTTTAATATTCAAAATATCGACATGTATTGGTTAAGTGATGGTAAAATCAAAAAATGTATTTAGGCTATTTAATTACACAGGATCTCATGACTTTTAAGAGGAATATAACTTGGTCTCATGTCTTTTAAGAGGGATTTAACATGGTCTCATCTATTTTAATAGAAATATAACTTAAATATACAATAATTTTAGTGTAAACAGATTATTTATAGATTTATCCTTAATACATGGTATTTATACTTGAACATATGGTCGAAACAGACCAGTTGACCCAGTTTACAGTAAATGCACTTTAGGACTGATCAGTTCTTAAATTGAAGAGGATTCTCTTAGAGAGAGAGCAAAATATTGAAAAACTGCTATTTTATATTAAATTTTTTAATTAATTAACACATTTTCACATTGTAATAGGGATTTTCAACCTTTACAGTCTCAAGGATTCCTGCATTCAGATTTTCAGCCAGCTCAGGGACGAAGGGTAGTTCTGTAGTTAGAAATTTAATGTTAGATAAGCGCTTATGTGTATGTGTGTGTGTGTGTTCTTTTGGACCCCCTTGGCAACCTTCAGGACCCCTGGTTGCAAACCCTGGCTCTACAGAACCACAATATTGCATAGCTTGAATTGAATCGTGCTTAGGTATTGTTGGCCAACAGAAGCTTTGTTTTATGGGGCAGTAAACATTGCCTCTGAGATCTGTCCTCCAATATAACCACCGTCAAAATCTGCCACTGAATCAAGGGCAGCACAGCCGCCAGACAAGGGATGGAATGACACGCAAAGCTTTTATTTGACCAGATCTATAGTCCAGTCTCAGTTGTGTTGTCAATAACTGTGCTCTTTATTCGTTTCATGAGCAGATCTGGTCAAACTAAAACCCTTTTCATTCTCTATAACAGGCTAAAAAAAAAAAACATCCAAAAAGTGAGTCTGGATTAGTTTGGTGTAGTTGAATTTAGCGGCACGCGTCTTCCCGTTCTTTTCCCACGCCTCTGACTTAATCGACTGCAGGTATGTGGCGAGATCCGCTGGCTGTCTCCTTTCACCTTCTCACACCTGATAAGGGTTTTGAAAGAAAGGCATTGAGTTACTCTTCAACTTTGTCATTATAGGTGCCTGATCTTTTCTGAGTGTGACTCCTGTGTATTTGTTGTTTGTCTGTGTTGCATTTGTAACTGGAGGAGGACGTGTGTTTGCTCGGCTTCTTTTGAAGTCATTTTAAACAGCCACAAACAGCTGTCGACTCTTCCCGGATTGTCCCCAAACATGCATTTAATGACTGCCGGCCTTTGACTCATTTGGTAATGACACAATTTAACCAGATGAACCTTAGTGGAAAATGTCTTTTAAGCACAACATTTATTTTGTATTTGTGATTAACACATTTGCATGATGCAAATACAAGTATCTGTAGCCGTTACATCCTATACTGTATCAGTGTATGATTGGCAGCATTTCAGAAAGCTCTGCGACTTTTCGTGTAAAGTGTGTCATTTAGGGTTTTCCTTTATACGTGACAGCTTATTTTGATGTCTTGCGTCTCCAGGACTGTCGTCGCTCCTTAGATCAGAAGCGAGGCATGTTTGCGCGCATGTGTATGAGAGGTGTGACTCAGAAAAGTCTGCGTCTCCCTCTCGCTTGCACAGTTACTCCCTGTCTCCTCTGTGTAAACAGTGTGCTGTCGAGAGGCTGTCAATAAGGAGGGAGATAAATGCCGCATCTCCTACTGAGCATGCTCTGATGTCTCAGTCTGATTTCTGTCCCGGCACAGTCACGCTCTTTACTGGATCCTTGCCGGGTGACAAAACAGCTTGGCAATATCTTTCCCGCACTCTTTTGTTGCTTCCGCTGAGATCTTACTTAAGAATTAATACTAGCTGCACCACAAATGTTCAAATAAACCATTTTTGTATGGTTTAAAAAGTGACACCTTTGATTAGAAGCACTTTTTTTTTTTGTAACTCATCTCCTAAAATAGCGCAATTTTATCGCCTCCTTTTTGTGGAGCTAATGGAAGCTTTTTAATTGGTCAAGAAAGGAAGCCAGAAGCACATACGGCTCTGGTTTTATGAGTCTAGTGCTGACAGGAAGTATGAATTGAACCCTAAAGACATTGGCTCTGGCTGGCGTGGCTGTGTGGGGGTGAATAGGGACACAAAACAATGCCTTGGCATCAATCTGTCCAACCCTGTGTCTCTGGCCAAGGATGAAGACAGTTTAATGGCCCTACGCATTAGTTCCAGTGACTGTGGTGACCCTCAAAGCAGTGTTAAAAATGGGATGCACCATATGAAGAATCAGAAGGGCCAAACTAAACTCCTTGAGTGTCGCCTATAGGTCCCTAAGTGAATAGTAGTTTTGATTATAATTTGTTACCTTTTCAGCTTCCTTTAACACCCATCTATTTTCTTGAAGTGGCTTGCTTACTACGTTTTCAGATGCTCAAACTGTTAAACATGTTGTGGAAACCACGATGGAAAAAGTAGCATGCATACTGTACAAGGATTAATAGGTTTAAGGAGAGATATTGTCAGGACAACTGCACATAATTCAATATTCAAATTCATAGATATGTTGTCAATGGGAAAAGTACATAACTTGCTTTTGACTCTCTTTTTAAATGACTATAGATTATATCTTTCATTAATGAAAGATTTTTTCCAATTTGGCACACTGACCCTGGCCTGGGGTTTGATATTTGGCTTCCCTCTTTAGAAATGAAGCTTCCGCTCTTTTTAATCAGAAAATTTCTCACTACTTCGATATTGACATGCCCTACAGCAGTGGTTCGGTGATTCTCTTTCCCATCCAATAACTCGATAGTAGGAAGTCTATATCAGCAATATTTCAAGGAAGTTCATGGTTGTTCATGGGATCTTTCCAGTATCAAATGTTTCACTTGTCAGGCTGTAACTGTTGCATTGTTTTTTCTCCCCAGCATTCTTGTCTGTTCATCCATCATCCAACCATATAACTAAAATAGCATTAAAGGGATAGTTCACTTTGAAATAAAATTTTGGTATGTTTTAGCTTACCTCAAGGGCATCCAAGATGTAGGTGTCTTTGTTTCCGCAGTAGTTTCAATTTTGATATTTTTAGGTCAAACCGTTCTTGTCTGTCAGTCATATAATGCAGGTCTATGGTCACCACCTCAAAGAGCATGCACAGAGAAGTCCAAATTAAACAATTCCCCATCGTAAGTACACATTGATGGCCTAAGACACGAAACGAGCGGTTTGTGTGAGAAAACGAACAGTATTTGTATCGTTTTTACCTCTTGTTTTTTACCTCTTGAGGTAAGCTAAAACATACCAAAATTTAATTTCAAAGTGAACTATCCCTTTAAATTTGAGGCCCCCTTACTGGCCTTTGTTAATCCATCCCTTACTGAGATATACATGTAATATTTTGTATGTGCAGATATTAGATGCATATTTTATTGATGCATGTATATATGTGTGTGTGTGTGTGTGTGTGTGTACATGCATGTATGTACATTATGTATGAATATGTGTGTGTGTGTGTGTATACAGCGTTTGAGTTTAAAAAGCACATTTATTTAGTAGGCTAAGCTTTTGAAACACACATACATTAGCTGCATTTGTTTGTTGATTTCCTAATCCAACAGCATGGTATCACAGTAATCCTCTTTTTTTACTTTTCCCCGCTAAACCCCTCATGATTTAGTTTTATTTTTTCTGTCTCTCGAAGGTGGATTGTTGTGACATAATTTTTACAACATTTTCATTTCACAGTAATATACTGATTAATTACACAGAAATTTAAGTTAAACACTAACTTGTTGGATGGATGGATGGATGGATGGATGGATGGATGGATGGATGGATGGATAGATAGATAGATAGATAGATAGATAGATAGATAGATAGATAGATAGATAGATAGATAGATAGATAGATAGATAGATAGATAGATAGATGCACAAGTTTAACTTTTATAGTAACTTTTATTTGTTTGCCAAAGCCAATTTTTACGTGCATTTTACGTGCATTTAGACCCTGCATACTCATACTTCCTCGCTCTTTAAACATGTACATATACCCATTAGGATAAGCTTGTTGACGACTTTGGATAGTTTCAAGTGGGTTCTGCGGTTTATCTGTGTGGAAAGAAGCTGTGGGCAGCCGTGGGGCACTGCAGGGGCCACCTGCATGTCTAGGCAACATACCACTAACATAGCCAGATGAAGGAATCTTAGTATCCAGGCCTGGCATGCAATTCCCACGGCATAAATTCTCAGCCACTCATTTGATTATCGGATCACTTTTGCACAAAAAATAAGATCCACGCCTTCTGACAAACAACACAGTATGAATGCTCATTATCAGGGCCTGCTGAGCCAAGATTACCACATTTTCACACTGAGTAACAACTCACTCCAACTCCTAAACAGCTGGCTTGTGCTTTGAGTGTTTACATGGTGCAACTGTGTTGTCCTTGGAGAAACAGAGACCTCTGGTCTGTATTTTATTCGCTGTTTACTAGTTGATGCAAACAGACCCGTCTAATAGTGTATATATGTTTGTGTTGGGAACACTGTAAACAAAAGGGCCCGGGGCAGTGTGTGCTCTCTCATCAGGAGCTCCAATTTAATGACTCAGTCTCTATCTGCATGGGCACTGCTATTAGATTACCTTCATTAACACACACTGCTTTCTCGTTCTTTCCCCTCCTGGCACCAATGTTTACACACTTTTCATGCTGTTCAACTTCGTTCCTCTGCTCTTATTTGGCTTTAACTCCCCGTTAAACTCATCAGTCGTGATCTTTGTGTTGTTTCAGTAAATAACAGTTGCCGGGTTCAGAGGGCTATTAGGCATGGACATTACGTGCACGGTTGTCGTTTAATGGCCGTGTAGATCAAAATCGCAACTTGGCAGAGCTAGAATTGGTCCTTGAGTACAATGCAAAGAATGTTGTGAATGTTTTCATTGGTGTGTGAGTGTTCTTTGTCTTTGTCTCTGTCAGAGTGATTGAAGTGTTAACAGGCTGTTGTTCTTGTCTCCATAGACGTGTGGCAAGACTTTGATATTATCAGCTCTATTATAAGCTAAATAGTTTCTATTACAGCAGGAATCTGCTGCCTTCCCTGCTGAAATTGACATGATTTGATGCTTTTTTTCTGGTTAGGTCATGAAAACACAAAACTATGCAGTTTTTTTCTGTTTGTTTTATACTTGTTATATGCTACATATATATATATATATATATATATATATATATATATATATATATATATATATATATATATATATATATATATATATATATTAGGGCTGGGAAATGATTAATCGCGATTAATCGCATCCAAAATAAAAGTTTGTGTTCACATAATATATGTGTGTGTACTGTCCATAATTATTTTGTATATATATAAATACACACACATGCATGTATATATTTAAGAAATATTTGCTTAAATATACTGTATATATATTATGTATATATATTATATATAATTTGTATTATAAATAAATATAAATATTTTATATACAAATAACCATTTTTTCTTAAATATTTACTTGCATGTGTGTGTATTTATATATACAAAATAATTATGCACAGTACACACACAAATATTATGTGAACACAAACTTTTATTTTGGATGCGATTAATCGCGATTTATCATTTCCCAGCCCTAATATATATATATATGTGTGTGTTATAAAATATGCAAAAACAGTGTTTGCCCCCACCAATAAAAATAAAAAAAGTAATAAAAATAAAATAAATTAAAACTGTTATAAATTAAAATTAAAATAAATTAGAAATGAAAATTGCTTTTGTTGTTTTGACCCATGTTATATTTTATTAAAATAAATAAGCCACCAACATTTAAAATAGGCCTACCAGTGAAATTTTCAAATCCACAGCAAACCTACTTGCCTAACTGTAAAGTTCAAACATTATTAAAGAAAAGGAAACAGTCAGTAATAAAATGAGAACAAATAAATTAATTACAAGCAATAGCACAAATAAATATAACAGAAAGATGAAACAAATGAAATAAACATGGCTTTAAGATTTTCATAAATCTAACAGTATTCAGGTACAGAAATTGAATGATCAAATGTAAAATAACACTGCGGTGCATAGTCTTCACCCTATAAATTACTTCGACTCACGACTTCGTTTACGTGAAAATTGACTCTCTCTGAGCGCACAGAAAACAGCGTGCGACCGAATTATTTAATTATCTTGCACATTGCATTCTCTTGCATATGTATACAATCAAACGTCTTCTAGCGCTTGAATGTTTACATTTACAAGACTTCGTCACGTCCAATGATAAACTTTAGTAAAGAATTATTAAAAAAACATTATTCCAGCAGCCTGTAGCCAATACCCCAGGCTTCAGCTCATGGAAGCCCATGCAATAATGCGCCCCTGGGGCCGGTTGCATAAACTGCTAAGACTAGTCTTACAAGTTAGTCTTCACATTTGTTGGACTTTGTTATAACGGGAGTTTTAGCGAGAGTCCGGAACTTAGTCACTGATAAACTTAATTTATAAAATATATATAGAGAGAGTTTTTTTAAACCATTTTTAAATTTTGCATTCAAAAACAAATTTTTTGAGAGTTATATTGTCACAGTGGTTGTACATTATAGTCTTGTCGCCCAATGAAATTAGTTTTCTCATAATGATTTGTGCCATAAAGAGACTAAGAAATGAAAATCAACACTAAAATTTTGTGTATTTGGTCTCAGTCTCACTCTCTAACTCTCAGACCAGAGTGAGAAATGAACCAGTGCTCTGGGCAAAACTGCCAACAAAAGTGACAGAAATGCCCCAGTTACCCAAAATAGGGCAAAAATGCTCCCAGAGGGAATTCTCTTTTATCTCAAATCAAACATTTGATTCATTTTATATAAATATATGTAAAAATATCTATATTTTTTACACTGTTTCAGACCTTCATGCTTTGGCAGTGTTGCACTCCCTAGCAGTAGCTTTAGTGGTACTCGTCTGATATTTGTTGTTGTTCTGTTTCCAATCTGAAAATGGAAAGTAGTTTTATTAATTTAGCTGCTAAAGCTATGCATTCACTTTGTCTGCATTTGAATGCACAGCATTATTATGCAGTCCTAAATTAGTCTTTTATCTCATGTGCCTTTCTCAAGTAGGAAATTATTTCCTTTCTTACATGTCAGTCTTCAATCTAGCCATGCCTGGACCGCTCATGTTCATGACCAACCCAGTGAGTCATTCTTATGCAAAACACCCACCATCTCTGCAAGCACCACTTGACTTAAATGTTAAACCTGTTAAATGTGTGAATCACTAATTGAAAGCGATTCAGCTGTGTATTTCACCAGTGCAGTGCCATATGTTGCAGATCTTCAGAAACATTCACAGGTTAGGTCTAGTGCTAAGGGAAGCCTAGGGGTTTTCCTACCCCTCATTTTGGTCATTTCCTCCTGCAATCATCAGCCATCAGCACAACAAGAACACATCCTGAATGTGATATGTTATCTCCTGGACCTCAGGGGGAGATATGCAGAGTTCCCGCTGTGCTGGGAGTAGACAAATGTTGAATATAGGCCTAATCGTCGTCCCATTCCATGCACGCTTTCCCTGAGCATGTATTTAACATGAAGCCTGTCCGTACAGTGCAGACTACGCCCTAGTCCTTTTCATCTTTGTCTGTTTGACTTTCAAAGATCCAGTTCATGAATAGTCAGGTCGGCTCTCGATTGAAGGCTCAGCCATTGAAGACTGAGAGAATTTTAAAGAGGCTGTATCATTTTTGATGAGAAGAAAATGACTTCAAAGCCTGCTTATACTTTGTTTTACCTTTTCACTGGAATTTGACCTGAAGCTGAAAAATGGTAGTCTTAAGGGATCAGGAGACGAGGCGGTCTTCTGAGGGAACTTCACTTGTGCTTAAAAGCGACTGGTGTGAATGGCAGAAAAAAGATCAGGTTTGTCAAAACATCTAGATCTGCTGTACAGTCAGATTCCTCACCCTGAAACTTCACTTCCTGCTAAATTTGTGGTTCTGTGTGGGCCTCACCTAGTGATGTTGGGGTCAAGCAGAAAGTGCGAGGTGGGATTAATCCAGCGGAACGTGGTTCACTGCTAGGAGGACCAGGAAACTGATGCTATCTCAACCAAGTCTTGGTATGCTATCCCCAACCGGGTCGCTTCCATTAGTGGGGCACTGAAGAGGTCCAGACAACACAGAGCAGCTGGGACAGAGCTCCACTGTCGCCACCATGCACAATTTATCTTTTATTCCCTACTACTTTCTCTATGGAAAAGTCGAAGCCCCCCTTGAGATATGCGATATGCCATTGACATGTATTCCAGATGTGTTTTTCTTTGGCCAGGAGAGTTTGAATTACCGGAGGTCAGCGGAAACAGACTGTGGTATTATTGTACCGCTTTCATAGAGGGTTTGTACAATCTGAATGAACCCAGGCGAAAGTGTCTCAGAGTACTGATACATATCTGAGTATGTGACTGCATAAAGAGACAGCTATTCCCAGAGAAAAGCAAAGGATACTACAATCTTTAGATTCCTCGCAGCCTGTTCTGGAAATGCCCTCACACTAAAGGAATGAGCTAGTTTGGCAAGTACAGGGTGACCAAGAGGTTGTTTTTTACGCTTCATGGCTTGATCACCTGAGGCGACTCAGAGCTCAGTGGTGTTTGAGATCGCAGGGTTTAGGGTCAGGACTTAAAGAGCTTCTCACTAACAGGTCTGACTGCTGAAAGAATCGTATTTATTCCCCTCCTCTTTTCCGGCAAGTCTACTCTTGGGAATCCACAGAGGGATCAATACCTTCTGCTGGACGTTGCCACTGCCCAGCAGAAGGTTCATTTGAAGTACTGTTTATTTTGTGAAGTGAGAAGGTTCTTAAAGCAATGGAGTGGCTAGATGAGCCTTAGCTTGTAGATAAGATCTGATGTGTCAGGAAGTTCCATTTGCACTAAAGATTGAGCGTTTAGGATTGGGTTTTATATCACAAATTGTTTTGTGCAGTTCTCATTAAAGTTGGAAGACATTTCATCTCACAAAAATAAAAAATTGTGTAGTTGACATGCTATACTCAAACTATATTAGACAATGTATTTTTTAAATCTTTACATGCAGTTTTATGATTTTATATTAATTGAACAACCACACAATATATTATGTATTATAATATTTAATTATTAATTTTATTATAGTGATTATTTTCTGTTTTATTTTCTGTTTGCGCTGTATTATTATTATTATTATTATTATTATTATTATTATTATTTTGTTATTCATATACTAACCAGTCCCCTTTGGATTTATTTTTAGGCAAAGTCATGCTAAATCTCTTCTATACAAGTATGCAGGCTGCACAAAGGGAGTAGGGCCTGTTTCTTGTTTTTGAACAACATCAAAGCTCATGTAATGGACACACAGCCTCTGAACCCACAATGGTACATAGATTTTATTTTGCTAAGGCTCCATGACTCGATGCTGTCTCTTCCTGTTGGAATGAGAAATCCTCCTCATCCCCTGCAGTAAACACAACATCTTTTGCTGTTTCTTAAGCAGGAAACACATAAGCAGCTCTTGCCACAACCCCTAAAGGTGTCAAGTTGCTCTGTTAAAGCTGTCATGGAATTTCTGTGCTTGCCACTTCACTTAATCCATCCCGGTCCCCACCTCGCAGGGTTGATTCAGGCAGAAGCACACTCGTCCCAGAGGAAAACAGCAGCCCTCCTGTGTAATTTGATTTCCTTTTTGCATGTGACCGGCTTCACTGTCAGGAGCCGCAGGAGTAAGGAGCACAGCTTTATGACCCCGGGTTTGTGTTCTTCCTCAAGAGCCCCTTTGTTGTATGTAAATGCAAAAAAACAGATCAGTTAAGAAAGAGTGTCGGAAAGAACACCCCCACTTCTTAATTTAACTTAGGGTAATGAGTGCACATTTGCAAATCAATTCCCAGATTCCAGTGAAAAAAGGAGGGGTGAGGTTGTAAAATAATCAACTATTTAAGGGGGCGGGAAGCCACTCAAAAGAATTGCAGATGAGGGTTGGGAGAAAGAAAAGTTGGTAATTTTGTCTTGGTGTTAAAGTTTTGATTTGAGTATCAAAGCCTTGTGCTTTTATGTGATACCAAAATTTGACACGTTGCTAAATAGTTTTAGATATCAAAGTTCCTCTGAAACTTGGCCTATTCATCTAAGGAAAAAAAATCAAACACTTTTGTATACATTTTTATACTAATTTTGTCCTGCACAAATAATTTTCTGCATTTAAACTTTCGAACTATTCAATTTATCTTTCTTTTTTGTGACCTCCAGGTTTTCACACATACTTCAAGGGAAGAAGACAATTATTAGATTGACATCTGACCTTACTTTGTACGGTTGTCATGGAGATCCTTTGGCATTGACACCTTCTCTTGGAAGACTTTTGAATATTTGCATATGTCACTGCACTTGCTGTTTTTAATCAGCTTTTGAAAATTTCCCTGAGCACGTCTTGTTACTGCAACACGGCTTGCATCATCTGTCTTTGTTTAGCTGGACCGTGTTTAGAGATCTTATTTCCTCCCCCCAACACTGGAGATAAATATTCTTAGCGCTAAAAGCCCCTTGGGATTGATCAAAAGGATTGCCATGATTTCCTCCCAGAGCCGGCTCATCTCTCCCCTCTTCCTTCACATAACAAGGTCAAACCCCTATTACAGTACAAGGGCTCGATACCTTTAAGAGCAGATGAGTTGTAGTTGGAGCACCTCCCTTTATGTCCGAATCAATCTAACTGCCGGAACCATTACTAGCGTGTCACACAGCGAGATTGCCACTCTTATAGGTTCTTCCAGATAGGACATGCTCTAATTTAAGATGCACTTACTGGATTTAATCCTTAACAGCTGGACTGAAGTTGTGCTACTGATGTAGCATAGAATTAGCCTAGAATTTTACATATTCTGGATTGTAAAATTGAACTGGAGTGTAAAAGGCATTCAGAAAGCACAAAGTCCTAGTTCTGAGTGGTTGTTGGCATGTTGCTCTGTCTGGCCTCTACATATGACTCAGATTCCTCCTCCAATGTAACTTTATGGTAATTTTGGGGGGCATATTCTCATCTGGTATGTGAAAATCATAAGTCTGATCGCTTAGAAATGTAATCCTTCTCAAGCCGCATGGATTGAAGTATCATGTCTGTAGTAAAAACGTACAGTATGTGACTTCAAAAAGATTGACTTGCCTTGGCGTGCACCATTAATAATTAATGCAGGCAAGATTGTCTCAGTTTTATTTCACTCAGCGACCAGAAATCAAGCACTTCCCACAATTCACAGTGGAGCGAAGCAGCCATTTGTGACGAGGTTATTAAAATTAAATCACCTTTGTTCTGCCTTATTCACTTCCTTATTTAAGCACTTCTTTCCTACCTCGTCTGTACCAGAGACATTTTAATGTTCATTTCCAAGTGTTAGCTATATAAAAGATGCTCTTGGAAATGTGTTATCTGCTTTAAAGTGCACTGTTTCCCCACGGGTTGATTTCTTTTACAGGGTTAGAGACCACATAGTTCCTCTTTGAGTCCTTAGGTTTGTCAAAATCCCCCAAACGTCCATCGTTGGATTTGTTTTTGTTGTTCATCATGTACCGGTTCTAGCACCTCATAATGGGAACTCGGGGAAAACTCAGGGTGAGAGATTAATCAGCTTTCCAGATGTTGTTTTCCACTTCTGTATGCACATTCGGTCCAACTGTTAACCTGTCCCATGTCCCCCTGATTTTCCAGAGGTCATTTAGGTGAGGTAGCTGCTATGTTAGTAGCTGTTTAGCTCAGTCTTTACTTTCCATCTCTTTCCCTGCCTTACATCTCTTCTGTGGCAGGTCGAGAGTGTTTGGCCTGTTTTATTTATAAGTCTGTTCTTGGATTCTTACCCCACTGTTTCTCCTCCACCCCCTACCAACTGCAGTCTGTTCAGCAGTCCATAAGTGTCCGCTAAAAGCTATTAGCCAAACCCTGGCGGTCTCCGCTCCCTTAACCCAGCGGGGCCACTGGGCTTTTTGTTTTCAGAGAGTAGAAGGGCAACAGTCCTGGGGATTCGGAGGTGAACACAAAGCATGCGGCTTGGCCTTTGCCGTCTCTCGTGGACGGGGCCCAATGTACTACTACTGTAAGGTCATTGTGTCATGTTATTCATGGCCATGGTAAAGTGGTTGGGAATGGGTTTGTTTTAAGTTGCATTAGTCTCTGGCCCGAGGGTGTTTATTCACTTGACTGAATATGAAGTAATAAAGCAAAGCTTTGCAGATCTGAATGGTAAGAAATAATCCTTGAAAGCACTTTATTGTAATGCCAGGTTCCTAGTATAAACAAGAGGACTGTTAGGTTAGACTTTATCTCTATGTGCACAAAATGCATTAGTGTGTTTTTCAACGTAATCCTGTGTAACTTTTGGTGGATTTTGGGGCGGTGATGGACATTTTCCCAGGGGGATGTCTGTAGCTTTTTGTTACAGCTATCACACATTATTCATCTCCAACTGAAGGATGTTTTCATCATCCCTCTCTCTGACTGCTGGAAGTCACAGCCGCTCTCCTGTCACGAATTTTAAACCCCACTATAATTGTTGCCGCCGGGATCGGTAATTATTTCCAAAATCACCATGCACAATGACTCACTTTCATCCCCAGATATCTCCCGATGGCTGAAATTCTTTAGTCTTGTTGAGAAATCAGTTTGTGTTGTTATTATTCATCCGTAATTGTCCCACCACCACACTGTCATTCAAATTGGGAGAGAGAAAAGCAATTTCAAAGCTTTCTGAAAGCCTACCTGAATTACCATACCACCGGTCCCCCCACCCAACAACTGTGCGAAACAAAAAACCCTTGGCAGTCAGCATGAATTCCTATGCACCTTAAAACAGAAGACAAATTATACATATCCAGGCATTCCAGCTGCTGCGGGATTGAAATGCATGTCTGTTTTCTTTGATAGCTGTTGAATTTAGAGCGTGTAATTTTGATATAACGTGCAATTGAGCAATACATATGTATAACGCCTTAATTTTACCTAGCTGAGGCGGAAATTGTATTTTACATCCTTGTCAACAGTGACATGAATAATCAACTTGTAAAGATGGCATTGGTACAGCAGGTGCTGGATCTGAAATTGTGCATTTTCTTGGCTAACCTCCAACTGGAATTAATGGAATAGAAGTGTTTTTGGTGTGAAGTGAGAATTTTTGCTCTTTGCTTAGAGTAAATTGATCAAATTACTTTATTAATACTGATTTTTACAATGTTTCCTAACCTCGTGAGAAGTTTCTGTCCACACTCAGTGACAATTTTGCCTGACATCACAATGACAGAACTTACTTAATGTTTAATTTACAGTTATATGGACCTTGATTTTAGACCAGCGAGATTTCCTGTTGGTCATATTGCTTCATAAATATGAACTATTAAATTATTATTATTTTGGTTGGTCAACACTTATTATTGTAAAACACAATTGTTATTTGTTAAAATAATATGCAATATTCATAATATTTATATAATTTATAATATTAAATAAAAAAATGCATATGTACATTATGGAATTGTTTTGCATATTTAAATTAGTGACTATCACCTCCACAGAAATGCTCCCAATCTCCGCTCTCTCCAAAGTTACTTTGTATTTTTTCCCCCTTATTTTTCTTGTCTAAGACAGTATGTATGTAAAGGATCATATACATATGACATTTAAAAAAAACTGAATCAAGTTGTTATTAAAATTTAATCGAATTGTGTGTTGAATCACATTGAACTGTTTAGAAATAGCAAAAATTGTCAAATTGTAAAGCAGTGAATCATGAATCAGTCAATCGCTGTCAAAGATTCACAACTGCACATGTATTGTGTGTTGCTTTGAGTTGCATATATTGCTATTGTTTATATACCAGATTTTCTCAATTGCATGTAATGCAAATAGTGACCATCGATTCTCTCTTACAGGATCTCGACCCAGACTGGAGGATGCTGCGCCACGGGTTGTCGAACACCCCTCAGACCTCATTGTTTCCAAGGGTGAACCCGCCACTTTAAACTGTAAGGCCGAAGGCCGGCCGACCCCCACGGTGGAGTGGTATAAAGATGGCGAGCGAGTTGAAACAGACCGGGAGGATCCGCGCTCCCACCGTATGCTCCTCCCCAGCGGCTCCCTCTTTTTTCTCCGAATAGTTCACGGAAGGCGCAGCAAGCCCGACGAAGGGGTGTACGTGTGCGTAGCAAGGAATTACTTGGGCGAAGCTGTCAGCCGTAATGCCTCTTTGGAGGTCGCAAGTAAGTCAGCTCATTTGTACTCTGATCCTTGCCTCATGCCCTCTTCCTCAATCTCTTCTGCAAATTTCCGCAGTGCTCATCTCATTTTTTTCCCTTCTATAAAGCTTTCCCATTTTGTCCTGCTCTCCTCATCTTTTTCCCTTCTCCTCCATCTCCACTCGATCTTGTTTAGTCTTTCACTGGCTGCGGCGGCCCATAACCATCGTCCCTGGATGGAGTAAAGCACTGAGGTCATTGTTAGTTTTAGAGGAGGTAATCTGATTTGTGGTATTAATGTAGATGGATGTTAGCTGGTATTCAAGATAAATTCAACCCCAGAAATAGCCAAGAGAGGAGCGTAATGCTGGCTGCTTCCAGGTGACAGATGTTAGTAAAAAAAAAATAAAAAAAAAACGCAAGCATCTCAGTGTTTCTCATGGAATGGCTCCAGGTTTTAGCAGCAGGGCTCGCCATATCCAATACACACTAATTAAATGCTGATGGCACTATTTGATTTCGGTCATTAGATTATCACCAATTACATTATGCTTCTGCAACGTTATGTTTTTGTCATGCGACCTTAGAGCGATCGCTCTGTGATTTGTAATACAGAATCGTTTCTAGGTGGCCTGTAGACCTGCAGAACTTATATGTCGTCGTCAAAGGACAGATCCTTCACCTGCTCGAGTATTTCTCCATCTGGTCTGAGATATCAGCGAGACATAATAGTCCCCATGTTCAGGCACTGCTTGGAAAGAATAGCACTATTCTCACATAATTCAAAGCCAGAACGCAGATTCGGTCTCTAGCTACTTATAAATCCTGTCTATGAAATTCCTCTTTTGTGCATTACTATTGCAAAATGCTTTAAAACCCAACGTATTTGCAATTCAGTCACACTCAGCTGTCTAATTAGGATCTGAGCCCCCATGTTGAGCTCCAACGTGATTTATCATGCCTGCTGCAATATCTTAATTTAAAAGGGAAAGCAAAAACAGCAATATTACTTTTGATGTCTACCGGATTTATTGAAGTTGCAGCTCTCCAAAGCTATAAATAGCATTTACTGAATGATGATATTACTGTAATTCTCATTCTCAATGAGTTTTTTCAGATTGGATTTCTTTTTAGTTAAATTTTGATTTCTTCTTTCTTATCAGGGGAGGTTAAAAGCAATGAAAATTGGATTTCTCTCATATTTCCATATCAAAAATAAAAATGAAAAATGATTTTTCAGATTGGATTTGAACAATATCTCCATTTAGTTATAGGACTGACTGCTTGATGAAATTACCAAAGCCATTAACCTACATTTCAGATTCATTTATTAGTGATATCTGGCGCCAAACAGCCACCTTGCGGTTTCAAAACTCCGAGTTCATTGTAAGTTCATGATCCATGAGGGTTATGGAACAGATGGTTTGTTGAATAAATAAAATGTTTTATTGTTGCGGAGAAAATTAGTTTTCCAAAGTTGCATTTAACATGGTGGTTTAGGTTCTGAATACGATATAGGCCTAGTCAGACTATAAATTTTATGCTTGGAAATTTGTATGGCTTGGTAACTCTTTTTACAGCACTATCTAAAAAAATACGCTTTTACTTCAGTCAACCGAAAACAAGCTAAACACATAATCAGACATCTGAAAATCCCAAGTTTACCCTTACAAATGAAAGGTTTTTGGATGAGTTCTTCTCACATTGAGCAGAAACGTTTGCAGTCCATGTGCCTCGTATGAGACTGTCATTATCATTAACTGTAGACTGAATGTGCACAGTGGAAAGAATTCTGGTACACAAATAGTTCTAGAACCCCATAGGAGTTTATTCTAGGTCTAGATTGCTGAACCGCACATCCTTGCCAGTTATCTGTCCTGTCCTTTATCCTTGCTCCCATCATCCTGGTGGCCTACATCATTAGTTATGATATGTTTGTCCCTCTGTGAGATGACAATGCTACATTTCCTCTAGGGATGTCTGCAAAAATGGCCTAAAACAAGAAAGAATCACATATCTTCAAATATTTGTATGTATGTATACACAGTACATATATATGTGTATATATATAAATAAATAAATACATATAAATGCCCAGAGGCTTGTTTTAATATGCATTTTTCCCCCTTAACTTCACAATGCAAATCTCCATTGAGGCCATTTATGAAAGACTAGCGTAGTGATTGTGACATCAAAATGTGATTGTGACATCATAACGGGTACATTAAGGTATGACTGCTCACATTTACACCTCAACTCTCATTCGCCATCTTTGTCGTTATAATCCTTTATGACTTTTTCTTCTGTGGAACAAAAAAGAATAGACAGTAGTCAACATTTGAAGTTGATTAAAAAAGTTCATCAAAGTTGTCCTAAGACAAGAACGGGTATTGTTCAAAATTCATGTATAACTTTGATGAAAGGTTTTGATCCGCTTCAAATGTGATGCGATCTGGGAAAACCCGTCGGATGTCGCGCCGGTACTTTTTCAGTAAGATCTAAAAATAGGTTGAATTGGGTTTTCATTCAATTATTATTCTATAACATCTTGTCTATCATCTCTGAATATAGCTTGGCAAAATTCAATAGTTTAGTGCAGAAAAATAGCGATTTATAGTGGCAAGCTGAAAAGACTGTCTTCCTCTTTAAGAACACACGGCAGCGATAAAAAATCGCCCATAGCTCTCCTTATCTCTTCTACAAAGACAGTTCACCTATCAAAATAAACCACATGACATCTAGAATAAAGGCATATCAATGCGCATTTCCTGCCAGTCCTGTGTAAACTGCAAGGTTTTTTTTTTTTTTTTTTATCCAACGTTATCGTGTCTGAAGTAGCTGCTAGCTTAAAAGATCTTGCTCGCCTCTCAATCGTCGTAAGTTTGTAAGCTTTCGAATGATACCTAATCTATGATGATTACTAAAATATGTGATATGAAAAAAGGGCAATAAAAAAAGAGCGCCAATCGTCGCGCTAGCAGGACGTGACAGTTAATTAAACCTGTTTTTCTCAAAATTCCGTTCCTGAAAATCATAGTGATCAGCCGACTTCAGATAACCATAACTTTTGTTACCGACAAACGATGAAAGAAATAAAAATAGGTAAAATTTCAGCATGTGATGGGTTTTCCTAGATCGCATCACAAATGTTGACTACTATATTTTGACAAATTTTTCAACTGTTTTGTCTATGCAATGGAAGTCCAAAATAACATAAAAAAAATTATATTGTTGTGTATTTTCCACAGTAGAGAGAAAGTTATACAGGTTTGGAACAACAGTAAATTATGACTTTTATTAGTCCCCAAGAAAAAAATTATTTTCTTTCTTTTCTTTTTTTTTGATTGAACTGTCCCTGTAAAATCCATTTAATCCAATAAAACATTAGAATAGCTGATTTTTGATTAAGTTCTGTGGGCATTGATGAGATATGGGCACATAGTGCCAGCTCTCTGCATGGAGATCATCTTTCTCCATCGTGGCACAGCTCCATGAGCCAGGTGGTGGGCGGGAGACGGGGATGAGGGGTCTGCTGCCAGCCATAGAGCTTGTCTGGTTCACAGGTTTTGGGGGGTTGGAAGAGATGGGTATATATAGAGAGAAAGGGAGGTAGAAAGATAAATAGAAAGGAGAAGGAGGGATCCCATATGCCAGGCATGTTGATCTGCCACCAGCAGGCAGCATGTCGAACATTAGCAGGGCACAGATCTTCGGTCAAACGGGCTGTTGGCTTGGCTGTGTGTGGGAGGGACCGAATTCCCAGAGAGTGTTTTAACAGCCTGTTTATATATGCTGCTTTTGAAGGCGGTATTTATGGTTGAGGTGATGAGTTATGTAGGCACAGTTACATTACTCAGATGATGAAGCCGGAGCTGGGATGATTTACAGTGACAGAATCCTCACACTTTAAATGATAGATGAAAGGGAATGGATCTATGTTGGTTCATCTGTGGTTTATTACTTTTTAAATGATGCTCTGCATTTGCTGTCGCCCCTCTTTATACTTTTGCATGGCTCATAAGGGCTTATGGGTAAACATCAGCCATTTGGAGCATCTAATGAAAGTTGTTTGGGGGGATCAGGTCTGGTTTCCTGGGGAACAGGTGAAAACAGAAGAACAGCTGTCCTATGGAATGTTGGGAATGAACAGGGAAAGGAAGATACTCTTGTTCTCTGTTTTGATTGGCTGTGAGAGGTGGGAAACTTTTTCCAATTATGGGGAGAGTTCCAAAAACCTGTTGTACTGCAAAAACACAGGTCAGCAAGTGTGTGTGTACATATACAAGTAGGTATGTATGTATGTATGTATGTATACGTATTGAATTGATTCCTCTTTTGCGTTTCCTTGCCATTGAACGGACACATAAACACAAAATTGTCAAAATACCCGTCTAAATGCCCGTCTCTGCAAGTATTCTCTCGTTTATGTCATAAGTGAACAGTTGAGAAAGAAACCAGATGTTTGTCAGTTTTTTTCGGTCCGTGTAGTCGGTCTTTAAGTAATAAATGAAAAGCAAAGTTACACCCCCCCATATATATATATATATATATATATATAATATATATATATATATATATATTATATATATATATATATATATATATATATATATATATATATATATATATATATTATATATATATATATATATATTATATATATATATATAATATATAATATATAATTTATATATCCGAACTGTGAATTTTGTGATCCGTTCCACCACTGATATATATACATACACACACACACACACACACACACACACACACACACACACACACACACACACACACACACACACACACACACACACACACACACACACACACACATATATATATATATATTTTTTTTATATATATATATATATTTATATAGCCATTCTGCTGAAGGAATGGTTTTCTTATGGGTCACACTGTACCTCTAGGGTTTAAGCTGGAGATATCCTGACAGATAAGCCTATTTATGTGAAGCCCCTCAGTCCAGGACAAAACTAAAGTAATAGTGGCTTATGTTCAGCTGGGCATGCTGTCCCCCTCTGGGCCGCCTGCCCTCTGTGCTATTAACCTTATTGTCTTGGATCTAGAATCTGTGTGGGTGCTGAAGGGAGGCCCAGAGCAGTCCAGACTTTGAAACTCCTCAATATAAATTGATTATGAAACCAGCAGAAAAGAGCATTGTAAAAGAGCATTGTAAAGCTTTTTAATTAAATTTGAGCAGCCTTTTACTGTAGCTCTAATGCACCGACACACCCTGATGCAGCTATAAAAACCGCATGAATCAGATTTCTGTGATCCGTCTTCCCGTTTCATCATGACTCAGAAGGCCATTTCAGTCCCGCAAAGCGGCTGAAACTTCAACCAGACTTTGATGAGATACATCGACAAAGTAGATTTATTATTCCAAAGCCTCCGTTGTAAATATGTGTGCTATTAATCTCCCTGAATTTTCCAAAGTACTGAAGAGAAGAGGTGCCAAGTTTCAAATGCATTTTTCGCCTGTCTTCGCTAATTCTAGCAAATGCACATTAACCAGTGAAGCCGACCCGATCTGTCCAGACGGGAATGTGGCTGCGTGTGTGTCCGTGCAGCAATAATGAGATCACTTAGCCTGTCGAACTCCAGGGGTCAGGGAGACTGCTGACAGGGTGGGGTCACTCGGACACGGGGCGACACTGGCCTTCTGGCTATTTAACTCGCACACTACCTAATGAATTAATTAAAGCCAGCCACGAGTAACACAGATCAGACATGTGAACACATGGTCACCTTGGATGAAGCAAGAGAGAGGAAGCGAGAGAGATATGCAGTACAGATAGTCATAATAAACTGCAGGGGGATAGGGCGATATATAAAGAGAGGGAAATGTAATAGGAAAACGAGAGAAAGAGAGAGAGTCTTTTGCTGAATGAGCAACAGGTGGTGCAAGGAGGAGTTTAGACTAAACCCCCAATCAACTTGATAAGCAGTGGTGCATCTGTGTGCTTTTGTATAGTCAGAGTTATGACCAGAGCAGGCAGGACACCAGGAACAATACAGCCCAACTCTGACACCCTAGGGATCCACCATCCACTTTCAATAGTTGCGCTCAACAACTCTCTTTTGTGTCTCTCTGTAGCTGCACTAAAGTTTACTAATAAGAGTGGTTTTTTTTAGTTTTTTTTTTTTACATAGGTTTGAATGTTGTTAGATACATCTTAACAAATCTTATTAATAGTAGTAATAATAATAGTTATTACTAATATGATTTTTATTATTGTATAAGCAAAAAAAAAAAAAAAAAAAAAAAAAAAAAATATATATATATATATATATATATATATATATATATGTATATGTGTGTGTGTGTGTAATTTACTAAAACTATTATTATTATTAATAATAATTACAATATTATTTTAATATGATTAAAATAATAATTATTAATATTGTTATTAATTTATTATTAGAATCACAATAAATCATTCTTCTTCCAAGCAATATAGTTCATAATTAAAAAAATGGTTTCTTTAATATAGAATTTGTGGTCACATGTATACATTTACCTGTGCATGCCCGGCTCAAACAGAATGCAGCTCATTCCAATCAGATGTTAGAGTCTGAACTTTCCGGTTTATAACATTTTATTTGAACTTTTGCTGACTCAAATACCTCATGAAACAATTGTTTCACACTGTGTTTGAGGTTAAATGAACCTGTAATCATTGTTGTTGACTTTGGGAGAGTCTGACCACCATAGGGACTGTTTAATTGCATCTATTCATTTTCTTAACTGAGATCATAAAATTGTAATTGTGCATTTTGCTGGTGTACTAAATTGCAAGGTTAGTTTAAGGGCTTTCCTGTTTCCTTTTTAAAAATGCCCATTATCCGGATCTGAACTTGACCCTTATTTTTAAAACACCTCTGATGTTATTATTGTAGAGTGGGAAGACAACATTAAGCTTAAAATGAAGTTAGTAAGCCTGTTAAGTGTCATGATTGATGGGAACCGGTCGTTGTGAATGCTAAACAATTTTTCCTTCCACTGCATATGTGGCTGTACAATCCGTATACCCTGAGAGTTTGTGCAAGCACCATCCCTGGGATGATTGATTGCTTCTCTCTCGTTGGCATTGCCAGCTGGCATCAGAGCGATGGGAGAGAGCAATGGGCCAGGATATTGGTCTGTGTTTAGAATGTAGGAGAGCATAGAGACACACACCCACCACAAGCAATTCTTCCTTAAGCTGTTACTTTTCCATTGGCTTTTAATTCACATCCTTTTTTACTTGTTTCTCCCTTCTTTTACTGGTTTTGGTGGTCCCTTATAGAAACACAAATCTGGCCCAGTTCTTTTCCTGTACATTTTTTAATTCAAGGTCATTTGAACAAGAACTGATCACATAAAGATTCCAGAATAAAATATGACAGTTCAATTTCATCAAGCAATGTCAACCAATCAAATTTTCCAGCCAATCTAATCAAACTCGGAGACGATGCACATCTCAGCCTGCACACGTTTGTGACGTCTCTTTCAAAAGCGTATAATGCTCTTCCTAGCTCCTTTTAGCAGATGGGCTCACCTTGAAGGATCAGAGGATTTGGGATGAACAAGAATCCCTCCCCAAACCCCTGCGAGGAAAGGCTTCAACGTCAAGCCTTATCCCGAGACCTGTCCCGCTGATATGCACTGACGCATCACGCAGAGCGCTCTCCGAAATCTGACTGCTCTGCTGAGTTTGAGCCCTGTCTCCTCTCATGATTTTAGTACCACGTGTGGTGTGGTAAAATAGCACTGTAGCACCTCGTAGGCTCATACTCAATTCGATTTCTGCAGTCTATTGAGAATCCATTACTTAAGTAAAATCTTTTCTGGTGGCACATTGATTATTTCACACATTGTTATCATGATTGTTGAACTCCATTTACAAGCTCTCTGCTTTTTGTGTTCAACAGCATGAAAGCTTTTTGATGCAGGTTTTGTGACGTTTAACTCCTTCAAAAGCGGCATCAAGTCCGCATTTGTGTTTTCGCTGTGTATTGCATTAGTTAATATTTTGTTTTATGCACATTTCTGTATAAAGTACCAGTCCTAAAATCAATAATTTTTTCGAAGCAACTTTCCTGCCTCTAGCAATCCCCTGGCAAAAATTGCCTGTTAATAAATAAATAAAAATGATATTTTTTCCAGAGCTTCCAACAACAGCTGCAATATTACAGGTTTTACATATATATACATGTACATATCTTACATATATATTTATGTGTATATATATGTGTGTATAAACATTTATTAGAGATGCATTTATGTATCGGCCAATAATCTGTATCAGCCGATAAAAACGTATTTTCACTATCAGCCATCGGCCGATGATCAGGGCCGGTTATATCCTGTCAATCAAAAGGGGGTGGAAAAATGTTTTCAGACTGCAATTCATACTGTGTGTGAATTGAAAATCTCTATTGTGTTAAATTTAGGGCAAGTTAACATGAAATAATGCATTAACAGTTACAAAATAGTGACATCTATTTGACCCTATGAATCAGCCGTAGTTCAAGCCAGGGTTGCCAGGTCTGTAGTTTTTCCCTACACCAAATATTATAAGTTGATTTTTGGATTTTATTACATATGATAAGAAACAAAGTCTCAGCTTTCAAATTCTGTCCATTTTATCATGAGATTCAAACAATAAATGGCATTTTGACGCTCTTGAATGTGTCGTGGCAGATTGTTATAGCACCCTAGTTTTAGCGGCAGCGCGAGTCGTCTCTTCAACTGTAATGCAAGTTATAGCACGAAAAAAACATGCATGAGCATCAGAAGGCATGTTGAAAGTTACCATACAACTTACAGAAATGAATCATGTCTCGTAATTGCTCAGTGTTTCAATCACGTCAATAAAGCAGCTTGTGAACAATGTCACTTAATGTTGCATTTACCTTAGTAAAGTTACCCAATGTTCATAGTTCGTTAGTTGGCTATATAAAAAAAAAGAGCTTATTTACTGTTATTTATATTTGTTTATTATTATATATTTATATATTTTGTATGTATGAGTTTGTAAGTGTGACAGTGACAATCACACAAGTCAAACAGGCAAAATATATAATAAAATAATTCTTCGTGCTGGTTTGTTTTGGACAGTTATTTCAGTTTACTATGGATCACTATGAGGGGGACATTTCATTAACAGAAAGGGGGGTGATGATGGACAAAGACAGAGTTCAGTCCCATCCTCTCATTAAGCTCGAAAAGTGCAGACCATCACTAGATTAAAGTAATCCTCTTTCTTTCCAAAGACCATGTCTCTATTAGCTTCCACCGTGGTCGGCCACACGCGCCGGATTAGACCACATCACTAATGGACTTATTGTTGTCGGTATCTGCATACAAAAAGACCAGCTATAGGGGGGCCTGGGGCTGTCCTCCTAGATGTGCCATCAATAAAGAGTTCCTCCCCTCCCTCATCCTCTTATCTCCTCTACTTTTGTTCTCCACTCAGGCGTTTTGTGGGCCAGCGTTATGTCCAGCAGCGCAGGAGCGGGTAACGGTTTACACACGCAACGCACCCAAGCACTGAATAATGATGAGTTTACAGTAGGGTGAATGTGTTAGACAGTCAGCCACCCACAGAGCAGCTGTTTCCCCCCCAAAAACACTTGATTGAAGTTGTTTAGTAGCTTCTGTTGTTACGAAATGCTTCATAATACAATGAAATTGGGACATAAGGGAGGTTATGCAAATGGTTTGGAGCTGACCTCTTATTAGGCATCAAAGATGAGAAAATTCGAGGCTTGTCTGATTTAGTTTAGATAATTTATTCTGATAAAAAAGTTTTGATATGCAAGTTAATGCTAACAAATGTACTGTATTGTCAAAGAGCTGAAACGGCCAAGACGAAGCGTTATTGTGTCTGGTGGAGAATCAGGACACCTCTATTAAAGTCTAGATTCCATCACAGCAACATAGTGATGTAAGCAACTGAAACTTACCCATAATGCATTGTTAATGTGACTGACAGGCTAAAACTGGTAAGCTTGTAGTGGAGAGGATAGCTCACCCTAAATATGAAAATTAATTTGTTCAACCTCATTTCCAAATGTTCCAAACCTGTATGAGTTTCTTCTGGAACATGGTCTGTTTTTTTCTTTTCTTTAAGAATTATTTATTTAGGATTTTAGTATTTATTAATAATTTGAATTAGCCTTTATTTGTATATTTTCATTGTTAACGTTTTAGTAACTTTAGTACTTCAACTTCAGTTAGTTCTCAAGGTGTATCATTTCAGTTTTTCATCTAATATTTATATTTAATTTTATTTGAGCTTATTTCAGTTATTTTTTGTTAACAATAACAAAAGAAGGAAAGAAAGGCATATAGGTTTGGAATGATATTGAGGGCGAGTAAATTTAAATTTTTAGGTGAACTATCCCTTTAAGGATTTGTTAGGAAAGAGGTGAACATGTTTGTGTTTTGCGTGTGTGTCTGTGGTTTATCCTGAGTGGCAGGCCGTCACATGCTGGGAAAGGTGTGAAGATTAACCTCCTATCTAGCTTTAGACCAGAGAGCCTGCGATTAACTTGAGGATAGAGCTGAGTCTTGGGAATGGACTTCCTCGGGTTTAGACACAAACACACTCTAAAACAGTTTTCAAAAACTTTTCAACCAGACTATTCTTACAGAAACATTTTGCGAATCTTTATGCAGTGCGAGTGCACATTTGAAATGACCCTCCCTGATGACGTCTCTTCGTTAGTCTCCTCTGTGTAAAAGCACCTCTCTGTCATTTAAATGAGGCTGGCGTTCCCTGATGCAGCTAGCATGGGCCGCTCCAGGCAGCTGCTGGTGGGACAGTGATTAACAGTGAATGGGGTCGAGGTTAGAGTCGATTCCTCTGGCTCCGTGCCTCTGGATCCTACTGTTGGTCAAACGCCCCCTTCCTCCTCCTCCTTTTCGTGATAATGACACCCACCTCCTGCACTGCACATGCGGCCTTGCCCATAAAGAATACTCATTTATAACTTCAATTTGTCGCCCTGACATGGCGAGGGGTAAGAGGTTTCGGGGAAGACCAGACGGGCCTGTTTATGGGCAGTTAAGAGCCTTGAAATGATGTACCTTGGCAGCACGTCTCATACATCTCTCCGTCTCTCATTCATTCCGTCCCTCATATAGAATGCATATCATTTCATCAGGCTGGAGAGGGGTGCTGGGGAGCGCTTTTGGGTCATAAAAAGATGAAATATCACTGTTATTTCTCGAGTCTTCACCGTGTCTGCCACCGCAACTAAGGGTTTACGAGCGTTGTAAAGCTGACTTGTGTCTCAGAACATGCAGCCCAAGGATTGCATTGATACAAATATTTATTTATTTACTTTCTTTCTTGCTTATCTATTTACTTACAAGTTACTTATTTATTTACTTGTTTTTGTATGTTTTTATAGCAGATATTATAAATATTTATTTAGTTATTTGTTTCTTTGCAAACATTACAATTGCTGTTTATTTTTTTATAAATGTGTATACATGTTTACTTATAATATTTGTTAAAAAAATAAAAAACAAATAAATGCTTTATTTTTTTAATTTATTTACATTATTTGCTTGAATGTTTATTTATATAGTTGCTTTTTTGCTGATCCTATTTGATGTAGATGTATTTTTTTAAACTACTTTAAAATTGAAACTGCACAAAATTGTTCATTTTCACTTGTATTGTTTGTCCTGGGACGGTACCTGAATATTAACACCAGCCTGGTGGTTCAGAGCGTTTCTCACACATGGAGGAAATTATTTTTCATGCATAGTCACCACATCAGTGCATCCAGATGCTTTTCATCAATCAGCTGTGAAAGAGAGAGACGAAGAGAGCGAGGGATCCCAGCTGTTGTGTTCTAACAGGACTCAGGTGATGGTTAAGCAGCAGAGACAGCATCTAAATGAACGTCGAGACGAAGACAAACACGCACATGCTAATGCCACTGCAAACAAAAGCCGTAAAATAAACCGAAAAAAAGTGAGTGTGGCGTACAAGCAGCGTTGATTTCCCACTGTCCCCAAGGCAATATCAGTCTGGGCTTCTGCCCTGAGCCCGCACCGGGCTCATTACGTCTGGAGAGGCCTCTTTGATCCTATCGGGGTTTGGGATGATGAAACGTTGAAGGCAGCAGATCGCTGTGTGTGTGCGTAGAATAGTATGTATTAGTGTGTGGTGGAGGGGATGTTAGCTGGTGGGGGTTGAAAAGAGGGACAGATGTCCAAGCTGCACGTGCCTCAAGCGTCATATCCAACCCCCCAACTCCCCTGTTACCTCTCCACCCCTCTTCGCTTCTGTCCCACCACCCCCCGACTTCTGTCAGGAGCTGGCCCAGCCCGTGAGTCCATCGACTGCAACAGATGTGTTCGGCACTGAGCCATACTGATGCTAACCTGACTGCAGAAGACCTCTGAAATCCAACCTCTTCCAAGCTGCTGTGGCATTTCATAGCCAGAAGATATGAAACCTGATCTAGATCCTCTTATCCTCTGAAGAGCCATTGATGGCAGAGAAGATTAGAGTTGAAATTCCTCAAAATGTCACAAGTTCTTTGAGTTCTTTTGCTTGCAGTTGTGGGCCAGGCTGATATATTGTTTCCAGCCATAACTGACTTCAGGGCAGAGGTTTAGCCGCATCTTTCCAGAGATTTGGAGGAAGATATTGAGATGTCCTTTCATGTGGGCCAAAGACAGGTGTATTCAAGAGACATACTCTTTCTCAAAGCTGCTGTAATTGTGTTGACTCCACAAGGGAACTCTTAGTGGCGGCCGCAAATCACTACAGAGAACAGAAGAGAATCACTCATACACCCAGACAGCTCAAGAGAAACCGCTTAAGCATCTCGCTATAACATTTTTGCCAATGTTTTGCTGCACATGAGAGCATATTTCATGTGAGGACATATTTTTTGCGAATATGTTTGCGTATTACTACAGTTTTCTGTAAAAAATCTCTCAATTGTATGCACCAAATGCAGCGTTTTGACTTAATCTCTATATACACTACCAATCAAATGTTTGGGGTTTTTGTTGAAAGAAATTAATACTATTATTCTGGATTAAATTGATCAAACATGACATTGAAAACATTTACATTGTTACAATAGATTTCTATTTCAAATAAATGCGTATATTCATCAAGGATTCCTGAATAAATGTATCACGGTTTCCACAAAAATGTAGCTCATCAGTTCTCAACATTTAATAATAATAATAATAATAATAATAATAAATGTTACTTGAGCACTAAATCAGCATATTTATATGATTTCAGAAAAATCATGTAACACTGAAGAGTGGAGTAAAGACTGCTGAAATAAAAAGCTTCATTAATTTTTTATTTATTAAATAAAAAAATAAAAATTTATCCGCTTCAATTTATTTTATTTATCCATTTTCTTAATTATATATTTACATTTTGTTTGTTTGTTCTTGTTCAGCTTTGCTGTTACAGAATTGAATTATAATTTAAAATATATTCATATAGAATAGTTATTTTGAATTGCAATAGTATATCACATTATAACTGTTTTACTGTATTTTTGATTTAATAAATGCATCCGTTGTGAGCATAAGACACTTCTTTTAAAAACTGTCCCTGAGGCCTTTTTTAGTGGTGGTGGGTGTCCGTATAAGTGGAAGTTTTTTTCCCTTTTCCTGCCTCAGGTCTGCCCTGGTCAGGGGTGGTCTGTTGTGGATAATTGGACGTCCAGGGGGCTGGAGGACAAATGTGACCATTTAAAGAAGATGAGAGAGTTGAGGAACCAGCGGACAGGCCTAAAGCTCTCCATATGTCCACACACGCAGATAATGATTAGCATTAAACCTCATCAATCAGATAAATCAATAGCCTGACGGTCAGCTACCACCTGTGCATCTGATTGTGCATGCTAAGCTCACATAGCTCGGATTTTAAGCGATGGTGGGATATTAATTAAATGGTAAGAAATCTAAACATGTAAGATGCATCATTGGGCACCTGTACATCCCCAAATCAAATTCACATTGTAGGGAGCGGTGCAGATTTTTAATATCAAGGCACACGGATTAGAGCTTATAAAACTGATATTGACACGGTTCATGATTTCCTGACCCGAATTTAATAAGATTAATACCTCACAACGATCATGCGCAGAGATTACATCCCATGTCTGCGCCGATGAAGCCGTCTTCAGCATGTGTTTGTCTATTTGTATGTCTGAGCGTGACAGATCACTTCATGCAGAGAGGACAGATTGACAGATGACCAACTCAAATGCCAAAAGCGCCTCTGCGAACATAAACCTTTCATCGCTGAGAGAGAGCCATTTGTCATTTGAATATTAGATTTTATTCATGAGTGATCGTAAAGCATGCAAGCTTTCAGGGAACAAAGTAACATGCTTTTGAGTGCCTGATCACGCTTGACGATAAACCTTTTCATTAGGCGTGAATGACTGTGGATGCATTTGCGTGTTTAGTCTAAACTTCTATTTAGAAAGCTGATAAAAGTATCAAACACCATAAAATCAACCATGTTTAGAGCTGTCAAACTACTTTAAATGCACATTTTAGCCATGCAAACTGGTTGTAATGCTGAAAAAGACCTCAGACCACCGGAGGACCCGTCTCGACTTTTTGAATTGATTTCGTAAAGCCTTTCACCTGCCGCTCAGTGACTCAAACAAACAGACTCATTACTGTATAGACAGCTGCATTGGTTGCAAGTGAAAGCCCCCAGCAGAGTCATATGCTGGTGGTTTTAAGGGATACCTTACAATGTCAGAGACCCGACTTTAAAATTAATGAAGGACCGGGGATGAAGAATTGATTTTTTCGAGGGGAAAGGTTGCGAGTCGGGGGATTCATTAGCCATGCCCCACAGAATGCAGCTATAGTGGCAGCCGAGGGAGGTAATTGAAGTGGACCGCGGGTAGGATTACACCGACTTTGTTTTCAGAGGAGATAGAAAGATGGAGAGAAGTAGAAAGAAGGGGGTTTCCCCCCGAGGTCGACGTAAGGGGTTAAAGGTCATAGTCTTAATCCTTCATCCCCAGGGTTTATGGGTAATTGGCAGTCTAATCAGGGTTTATAGAAGCTCTCTTGGTCAGAGCTGGCCCAGGACTAGTTTAAAATTATACCCTTTCCCACCTGTTAGAGTCATTTGTGCCTTATCTTAAGGTGTTGATTGTCAAGATAGGAACAGCAGAAGAAGATGCTTAGTTTTTATTGGCTTAGCAAGCACCTTTAATAATTATATAATCATAGACTTCTTGCCGATTTCTTGTTTACTGGAAGCCGTATTTGCAGCAAGAACGGGAAAGTCCAGGAGAACTTAATTTTCCCTCAGATTGGAGGGCGCCTCTCTCTGGATCTGTTGTTGGCTTGACAGGGCAACATTAGATTTCCATAAGCCCATGGGACTGTACTGTTCAATTCTGTTTATATGCGTGTGAGTGCATGTGTGTTGAAATTAATTAGTTGAAAGCTCACATACAGTGTGTTTCAGGAGTGGTTCACAAGGTTAATTAAAGCTGCAGGTAGGGCCAGGGATTCAAGCTTGCCCAAATAGATTTGACTAACACTCAGCACCCTGCTGGTTGAAATCTTGTCAAGCCATTTAAGACTTGTTTTGAAACATTACTGCTCTTGTTGTAACATCTAATTAAGCAATAAGCCACGAATGGACATGCAGAACAGTTATTTTACCACAGTTAGAGTAAAATAAGGGTATATATAATATAATAATTATATATGTATGTATTGTAAATTATATATACTCTCATTTTACTCTGACCATGGAAAAATAACTGTTATAAAATACTGGTATGTTTGATACTAAATATGAATTCAATTAATACTGAATTCAACTGGTGTTTGATCACATCGGCTGTTGTTTTGTTGCCATCAGAGAAAAAATACCAAATTGTGAGCAAATCTTTAAATAGTTCACTAAAATGTGATCGACACAACTAGCTTTGGTTTTTCGCTATTTTAAAATGCGGCATCAGTAGACATCCAATTATACTCATGTTTGTCAAGCAGGAATGCCTCCATTATTCACCATGGCATCCTCATGAAGTGTAATGTATATTCAAGCTTGATGCCACTCCATCGCATACATTTGAAGGGTAGGAAATTAAAACAGCAGCAGCTGACAGACATCCATTAGAGGTGCGATGAGGGGCGCCCCAAATAGCTAACGCTAATATCTGCCTGTTCCGTTGTCCTGCTTTGGATTCATCAACAATATATTAATTCACACATGCTCGGAGAGCTTCATTCATCAAACCGAACTCTCCCGCCCCGTCGTAATGACATTGTAGCGACATTAACGCAGTAATTTAGAAGTAATGGCTGTACATTATCCATCCTAAAGTCAAAGCATACACACTGATTCACTTACTCTCACATAAACACATCCTATGCACCAATTATATATTACCCATAATTAATAGTCATTAATTTAATTCCTGCTGTTGTCAGGCTGTTTTTTTATCCATCTGTGGCTTTTCAGTCTGTTTCGCCTATAATAAATCTTGCATTATATCGATCCATAGCACCTCTAAAGATGTGTGACTCTAATCTCGAGGACCCGCCGCAGAAACACTCCGGTTCCTCTGCTCATCAAGAGGTATTAGAGACCTTGAGATAGCATCAAACTCTCACTGACACGCTCGCGGTGCTGAAGGACAGCCGGTGTCCCCAAGCTGCAAACCTTGACTGTGGCACCGTCGATCTATTATGTGCATGACAATGATATATTTTTGCAGATATGACTAATGTTTTGCATTTAAGAGCACACTCATATGCATTTATCTTGAATGCTAATGTATAATGGGGGTAATTTGAAGGACAGGGGGACTTAAAAATTGTTGTTTAATCTATATAAATGTTATTTATGTTGACTTCAGTGGCTTTAAGTGTTACAAAGTGATTATTGTGAATTATTTTTTTCAATGAATTCACACATGCTGAAGCTCTACTAAACCCACTAGTGCTGTCTGGAATTGAGACCAATATGGAGTTTTGAGAGGATTATCGATGCCACCACTTGGACTGTTTTAATATGCAAATTTTTTACCCTATCATCGCTCTAGTCTCTATAATTAATTAATCATCGTTAGGGCTTGATGTGCATATTACGATGTCAAAGCTCAACCTCCATAGCTTCAGAAATCTGCCTTAATATTAGGAAGTGTTCAAAAAGTTAGTGTAACACTTCTGATATGTCAGTTTTAGCTGAAACAAAAAAAGTTATCTCAGCTCTCAAACTTTTTTGATTGCGTGACTTTAAGGAGACGTGTGAAGCGGTCAGGCTGAGATAGAGGGTGAGAGAGAGCATGAATGAGATGGATGGGAAGAGAGAGAAATGAGTGTTATCAGACCTGTGTCAATTCGGTTGGATTACAGAATTTGGAAAGGTTCAGGTCAGTCAAGAGAAAAGGACAGATTTAGAAAGGAAGCAGATAGGAGATACATTGTCTGAGAGAAAGCAAATTATGCAGTTGGGATAGAGATTCTTATTTGGGAAAGTACGTTTACAAAAACTAAGACCAGGTACCTGTATGTCCTAGACTAGAGTTAATCTGAAATAAGAAATAATGAAATAAGAAACTGTCTATTAGAAAGGACCTCTTTCAAAACAAAAGTGTACATCTGGGATAGATTCTGCATAAAATTGTTCCATTAAAAAATGCTTTGCATTTCTATTGGCCTTGAGCACCCTTGGATAAATGGGCTGAGTTGTCAGTTAATGTACTTGTATATCCTTAAATGGAGATGGGCGTGTGTTATGATAATTACCATCTACTAGCACATGCTCCCCTCATTTATAATAATTAATCAACAAGGAATGAGAACAAATTTCTCCTGTTGTGAAGCTTTTGTGAAAATTTTACACAAGAACTGTTTCTGTGTGAATAAGCAGCAAGCAAATTATTAGTGAATGGGAAAAGGAAAGGTGAAATTGCTGTTATATCAAGATAAGAAAAAAAAATACAATAGGATTTTGCAAGCAGAATTTCTTCAGGCACTATTTAGTGTCTGCTGCCTGTTTTAGTGTTCGAGTTCAGGCTGTTCCCTCTGGCTAAGGGAACTTTAAAATTCCCTCTATCACGCCTTGCCGACTAAATCAGGGTCCTATTTCAGTGGATTTATTTGCTGTCTGAGCTCTGGATATTGTGTTCTGAGTGAGAGAGCCATAGTTTGGTTCACTTTTGGATCTCATCCAGCGCAATATCGGAAGACTTCCACTTCACACACTCTATCTGAACGAATACCTTTCGCTCTGGGGCACATGCACCAATTGGAAACGTGCAGCTGATAGAGCACTGTCCAGATTAAAGTATTGGCAGTGCCGGCACTATGAAATCTGATAAATGGCAATAAAATGGAAATCCAGATTGAGAAGGGAACTGATATCATCAGCCCCAAAGGTGCAGGAAGGTCGATTGAAGGATATTTGTGCTTGTGTAACCCCATTTGTGTTTAAATGTGCTTAGTTTGTGTTTTGTACACAATATCATTTTTGTGTCAGTTATATTTTTCTTTTTGTGACATTTTTTTTTGTCAGTATCAGTAACAAAAAAAAATGTGGTTTTGCCTGTGTCTAACTGATTTAATTATTCATAGTCATGTGTTAGAGGAAACAATGCATTATTTATTAGGCCGACATGGACAGTGAGCAAATTAAGACCAGAGGGAGAGGGGGAACAGGACAACATTGCAAACAAATTAAACCAGAAAAAACTAAGAAAGTGATTTCATAGCAATAAACTAATATCCCAAAATGCTGCTGCATAGCACAACAAGTGCAGCTGTTTGTGGAGTCATTATATTTGTTGTGGTCGTTTACATGATTATTTTCATCTTTTCTCCGTTTCTTCAGTTCTCCGGGATGATTTCCGACAGACCCCCAGTGACGTGGTGGTGGCAGCAGGAGAGCCGGCAGTGATGGAGTGCATCCCTCCTCGAGGCCATCCAGAACCCACTATCTCCTGGAAGAGGAACAACGTGAAAGTGAACGACAAGGACGAGAGGATTACGGTGAATGTTCTCTTTCTTTCTTTCTTTCTTACAGCACAACTGTTTTCAGCATTGATGATAATAAGAAATGTTTCTTGAGCAGCAAATCAGCATATTAGAATGATTTCTGAAGGATCATGTGATTCTGAATACTGGAGTAATGGCTGCAGAAAATTCAGCTTTGACATCACAGGATTAAATTACTTTTTAAAATATGTTCAAATAGAAAACACTTATTTTTAAGTTGTATTAATATTTTACATTATTACTGTTTTACTGTATTTCTGATCAAATAAAGGCAGCCTTGGTGAGCATTAGGTCTGCCTTCAACTAAAGGCTTTTCTAGTCGACTAGTAGTCGTTCAGTCGTTCAGTCAACTAATCGCGTGTTTATATTAATAATCTATAAATCATAATAATGAGCCTTTAAATAATACATTGCCTTGTACTCAAATACTCAAACACATGCATAAAGCTTGCCACAGCGCACCGGCAAACTTAATGATCATGAATTGGGAGACTGTCAAAACATTTTAATAATTTATTGATAATGTTTTCTGTTTTCAGCTGCAGAGATTAAGTCGACAAGGCTGACTTGTCATCTCCGTAGTTGTGGACGCGCCTATATGCACGTTTCATACGGATTACATAATCTGAGAATATTTATTTTCCATTTGAATTGGTCCATTTAAAAGTAGACGTTTCAAGCTTTCTATAGATATATTTCTCATGTCTGTAAGGCAAGTATACACTGAGTTTCCGTTCACTGAGGCCGGGACTGCAGAAAACGCATCCTGATCGTTTTCAGAATTTTACAAAAGCACAACATTTTGTTGTTATTGTGAGTTTACAGAAATAAAAGTAGACCCTTTACAGCAGGGTTCACCAAACTCGGTCCTGGAGGGCCGCTGTCCTGCAGAGTTTAGCTCCAACCCCAATTAAACACACCTGAACCAGCTAATCAAGGTCTTACTAGGCATACTAGAAACTTTCAAACAGGTGTGTTGGAGCTGGTTGGAGCTAAACTCTGCAGGACAGCGGCCCTCCAGGAACGAGATTGGATTGGTGAACCCTGCTTTACAGTTTGCATTACTCTTATCTGTATGACCTTTGTATGTGTTTTAAGTTAAATGCAAGTGATCGCGCCGGCGCCTGTATGTCATGCAGTAAGCGTGCTCTCCACACTAACACTTGAAATTGAACACTTGACTTGTGAAGTTGCTACTAGTGCTAATAGTGATAAGCCATATTTGAGGTCGATGAATGATAGACGAATGTTTGGATTTCCTGCCGTTAACGATCTGTCCCTCACGGACTGCGTGATTTTGAGTTTTTTTTCTGCTACTAAACGCCAGAGGAGAACTGGCCCCCGACTGAGCCTGGGTTCTCCTAAGGTTTTTTTTCTCCATTAGGTCACCTGATGGAGTTTCAGCTCACAATTAGGTCACTTGATGGAGTTTTTTCGGTTCCTTGCCACTGTTGCCTTTGGCTTGCTCAGTTGGGGATATTTTGGGAATATTTAATTTAATTTTATCAATCAATAAATTTCACTAGAAACAAACCTTGTTGTATTATTTTAATTTAATACTGTGAAGCTGCTTTGATACAATCTGTATTGTAAAAAGCGCTATACAAATATACTTGACTTGACTTAACTTACTAAACGACTAATAAAATTTTGGTCGACCAAACCTCTTCTAGTTGACTAATTGACTATTGGGGGGCAGCCCTAGAGAGCATATGAGATTTCTTTCAAAACAATAAAAAAATATTACCGACCTCAAACCAATGGTAATGTACATTTTTCCAATACTATATGTATTATATAAAAAATATTTTGAATAAAAATAAAAGCATGCATTTTTGAACATTTCAAGACGTTCACAGAAGACATTGCTCTTAAAGGGATAGTTCACTTTGAAATTAAATTTTGGTATGTTTTAGCTTACCTCAATGGCCTAAGACACGAAACGAGCGGTTTGTGTGAGAAAACAAACAAGGCGACATCTAGTGTATATATATTTATGCACCAGTCTGCGTACACGTCACACACCAGGATGCGCGTGCGCCCTCAGATCACTTGGACGTGGCTGTGTATAAGAGGTAAAAAACGATATAAATACTGTTCGTTTTCTCACACAAACCGCTCGTTTCGTGTCTTAGGCCATCAATGTGTACTTACGATGGGGAATTGTTTAATTTGGACGATGGGGAATTGTTTTAATTTGGACTCTGTGCATGCTCTTTGAGACAGTGACCATAGACCTGCATTAAATGACTGACAGACAAGAACGGTTTGACCTAAAAATATCAAAATTGAAACTACTGTGGAAAAAAAGACACCTACATCTTGGATGCCCTTGAGGTAAGCTAAAACATACCAAAATTTAATTTCAAAGTGAACTATCCCTTTAATAACTCACACAAACAGCCAGCAAATAGGAATTTATCTTCTCTCTCTCTCTCTCTCTCTCTCTCTCTCTCTCTCTCTCTCTCTCTCTCTCTCTCTCTCTCTCTCTCTCTCTCTCTCTCTCTCTCTCTCTCTCTCTCTCTCTCTCTCTCTCTCTCTCTCTCTCTCTCTCTCTCTCTCTCTCTCTCTCTGTTCTCTCAACATTACAACACTGACCTTTTGTTTGTCTGTCTCTCTCTTACAGTCGTTCCTATGACTCTCCTATCAACCACTTGACTAAATGGGCTATTACAACACTTTTACTAAATGTATCAGTTTGGCCGTCCTCTCTGTGTCAAGTGTTTCAGAAACAATCAAACTCGCTTTGCTGTAGTATTTATGGTTTTTAAGTGCCCAGAAACCATGTTCATAAAACATCACAGCATGTTTGGCTTCCAATGGGGACCAACTCAGTTTTTAGTGTCTTTTTCCCTTAGATGTTTTATAAATGCATACCCCTGACAGATCTTGGTGTACTTTTCCTTACAGATCCGTGGAGGGAAGCTGATGATCTCTAACACACGGAAGAGCGATGCAGGAATGTATGTGTGTGTCGGCACTAATATGGTTGGAGAGAAGGACAGTGACCCTGCTGAGCTTGTAGTGTTTGGTAGGTTTGTAGTTCTACTTTTTTTCTCTCTCTTTTATTTTCTCTCTCTCTCTTACACTGATTTCTTTGGAATCTCTTTCTCCTGTAGAGCGGCCCATGTTTGTACGTAGACCTGTAAATCAGGTGGTCCTCGCTGATGACACCGTGGATTTCCAGTGTGAGGTTCAGGGAGACCCCACTCCCACCATACGCTGGAAGAAAGAGGAAGGAGAACTGCCTCGGGGAAGGTGAGACTTAAATTCATGCATTAGCAAAATGATAAAAGATGATTATGATTAATGGATTACATTTTTTTTTAAAGAATTAATAACTATTTTATATTATAATATAATTGAATGAATAATAATAGTAAACAGACATTTTTAACAACAATAGTACACATTTAATAAAAATAATAATCATTTGATTTAATAAAAATACATGTAATTTTAAAATATTAATACATGCATACATACATAATGTATATATATGATATGATTATAATTATACTTATATATTCAATAACTTATTATTAGTGGTAGTAGTGAATTTGTACTATTATAAAAAATTACATATATTTTTATTACATCTGTGCAACGATTAATCACGATTAATCGCATCCAAAATAAAAAATTGTGTTCATATATATATATATATATATATATATATATATATATATATATATATATATATATATATTAATATGTTATATATAAATAACACATTTTTCTTAAATATATATTATGCATGTATACACACAACATATATATTTACATTTACATTTAGTCATTTAGCAGACGCTTTTATCCAAAGCGACTTACAAAGTAGGACTAGATTAAGCGAGACATCATGAAGAGGCAAAAAACAAGAAGCAGCGCAAGAAGTGCTCAAGATACAACGTTCAGGCATTATTCAGAGTAGCATAAGCCCGATAAGTGAGGGTTAGAGGGAAAGGGGAGGTGTTTTATTTTTTATTTTTTATTTTTTTTTTTTTTTTTTATGAGGTTAAGTGCTCCCGGAAGAGATGGGTTTTCAGATGTTTTTTGAAGGTTGTCAGGGATTCTGCATTCCGGATGAGGGTGGGGAGAGCGTTCCACCAGCATGGAACTGTGAATGAGAATGTTCTGGAAAGTGATTTTGTGGCTTTCTGGGATGGAACCACGAGACGTCGCTCGTTGGCCGATCGTAGGCTTCTGGCAGGGATGTAGACTCGTAGGAGTGAGTGAAAGTAGGAGGGAGCTGAGCCTGTGATAGATCTGTAAGCAAGCGTCAATGCCTTGAACTTGATGCGAGCAGCGAGAGGTAGCCAGTGCAGTGAGCTGAACAGAGGAGTGACGTGGGCCCTCTTGGGCTCGTTGAAGACAAGACGGGCTGCAGCATTTTGGATCATCTGTAGAGGTTTAGTTGCACATGCTGGAAGTCCGGCCAGAAGAGCATTACAGTAGTCAAGCCTAGAAATGACCAGGGCCTGGACGAGAAGTTGTGTTGCATGCTCAGTTAGGAAAGGCCTGATCTTCCTGATGTTGTGCAGTGCAAACCTGCATGATCGAGCTGTCTTTGAAATGTGATCTGTGAAGGTTACAATGTGTACAAAGTAAAATATATATACACAAAATAATTATACACAGTACACACACATATACAATGTAAACTTTTATTTTGGATGCGATTAATCACGATTAACTGTTGCACAGCCCTTATTTTTATATTGTTTCACACTTTATAATTATTCTCGCAAATTCTGCAATTTAAAGCTACACTGTGTGATTTTTACCCCCATCTAGCGGTGAAAATGTATATGACTACCCAGTGAATATTATTTTCTGTTCCTCTCAATTCCGAGGGTGTTTTAACTCCTACGGTGGCCGTATTATTCCAAGATTAACATGGCTTCCAGTTATCGACTTCATCCATGACAATAATAAACAATAGCCTATGTCTAAAATTAATAAAACTACAGGACAGATGTCAGGAGGTAAACGTCACCCTTGGAATCGGCTATCCCAGCATAATCAGATTAGGCTAACGTTACAATGTGTACAAAGTAAAAGCAATTAAAAATAACTAAAATTTACAGTGTCCTTTTTTTATATAGCTTAAAAAATTGCGCCTTTAAAACTATTCATCACCTGTGATCCGTCGCAGCACAGATTTATGTTACAAGGTAAACAATACTTTTTCACCATTGACGCGAGAATGAAGTTATACTAGAGGTCGTTCTGGCGTTATGCACAACCATGCTATGGTTAGACATGCAACTATAAAACTTTGAATTTACACAAATAGGCTGAATTACCTGTCGAGAAGAAAGCAGGCAACCTCGGCGTCCGTTTTAAAATCTTTTCTCCTCATGAGCTCTTTCCATCTGGGAAAAGTTACTCCAATATTGACTTTGGTCTTGCTGATTTGCCTGTCGCGTTGACGTTTTAATTCTCTCTTTCAAATGTGAGTACGCACGCGCACACACACACACATTCGCATTCGCATTCATCACGGTGTCACTGAGTGAAAAACGCAAAAGGCGAAGCTTGAATTTACAGGCATGTCCCTCTTTGGCTAATGTAGTTTCAAGATGGAGGGGCAACATGGCGACCGGCATTCGAACCCCTTACCCGTATGCACTTTCAATGGCAGATTATAAACTTTAGAGAATACTTTATTACTTGAAAGAAGTAAATATACATTAATGAGCACATATATTTTTTAAAGAACTAAGTGTTTTTTGCTAAGAATCAACTAAAAAAGTTACACAGTGTAGCTTTAAATATATATTTTCAAAACTCATTGAACACTGTTAGCAGCAGATGTTAATCACACTGAAGCTTAACAGTGTTAAAATCCACTGTAGCGAAACATTGCTGATACAGCTGGCAGAGAACAGTGGGTCTCAGTTTATAGACAAAAATTAGAGAGTAACTCTGTTGTGTGTGTGTGTTTTCGGGCAGGTTTGAGATTCGTGCCGACAACAGCCTGCGTCTTACTCAGGTGAAGGCTGAAGATGAAGGCTCATACACCTGTTTATCTGAGAACAGCGTGGGCAAAGCCGAAGCATCCGGAACACTTCAGGTCCACGGTGAGTTACAACAAATCTGCAGATGCACAAATGCTGCTTAGCTCAGTAACTCTCTCTCTCAAACACACACGCATACACGTCCACACAGCAGCACATCTGACGGATTTGACAATAATTCTATTATATTCTTCCCTCTGACTTTAGCATCTTTCTCTCACACACTCAACCGAGTCTGAATTTTATTAACTGGAGCCCGCACACTCACACACGTGCTGGCCTTGCATTTTGCTGATTACAGGAGTGAAGTATAGCAACAGCCATTTATTTAAAGCTGCCAGATGCAATTAACATAATTCCATCTGGTTAGAGGCACATCTTGCTTCATAAAACATGACTGTGGGCTTGGGAACATGCACACATTAAGAATATTCCACACACTTAATAGATGTTTATAGCAGCACACTTGCTGTGAATGATTTCACCTGACGGCTGATGGAAGATGATTCAAAGTGTGAGTGAAGCTGAAATATTATTAGTACAGCTTTATATATATTGATATATTGAAATATTTTCAAGTATTAAAAGTGTTTTATAAACCATGTTATGAGTGTTGTCATGGGAACTAATATTTTTGTGAGTCTAAGGATGCCAACAGCTCAGAGTCATCTTGTAATTATGGTAATTCCAACATGACATGAACGAAACATTAATTTAGAGTTTCTCTCATCACTTTCTCCTCATCACCTCTTCTTCCTGTTACTGCCGCCCATTGCTGTTTCATACCACTTGTTTCATTAATCACTCAGAATATTTTTTTCTTTCATTTTCTAAATACAAAACAAAATTCCAACTTTCCAATCCACTCATCTCATTTTTATCCATTTTTTTGTCTTTCTCCATCCTCACCTCCATTATAGTGGGCCCATCTCGTAAGTACCATTTCATTTCTCTGCATGCGTGTGGGTGTGATTCACATGTTTTGGAGGCTGTGATTGGTTGTGGCAGCGTTAAGACCCTGTGCTGACCATTCACTTCTGCATACTTGCCTCTTCCTTATTGTCGTTTCTCTTCAAATTTCCTCTTAAAGGGATAGTTCACAAATATGAAAATTCTGTTATTTTTTTCACCCTCATGTAATTTAAAACCCATATGGCATTCCTTATTCTGTGGAACTGTATTTCAAAGAATGTTTCAACTGTTTTTGTCAGTAAAAGTCAATGGGGTCCAAAATAAGACTGAACCCAAATGACTTTCTTTTTTTTTGGACGCAAAAACACAGAGACAATTTTTGTTAAAATATATTTTTTTGTGTTTCACAGAACAAAGGAAGTCAAACTGGTTTGGAATTATTTTTGGATGAACTATCCCTCTACATACAGAAGTAATGAGTGACTATTCTAGTCCAGCTCATTATTTCTGATATGCAGAGCAGTAACACTGAGTTTTACTGGTAAAACCGACATTGAAAATGCAGGTATTTGAACTTCAGAGGCTTTTTGAAGTGTTGGATGATCTGGATGTCCTTTACTGAGGAGAATTAGAAAAGGTCATTATCTAGCCCAACATACGAGTGACCTCTGTGAGAATAGTGTGATCACATTACAGAGACACTGAAAGAGAGGACACCTTTGCTCTGGTGCTTGTCCATTACTGCTGCAATGCCCATAGTAAATCAGTGGTTGTGAGTTCTAGAACATCTGAGGGATTTGGAACTGATTTTTTCCCCCACAATGGTTTTGTGCAGTGTGGCCCAGTCAGTCAGCTAGAACAACTCCATATTGTCAGCAGAAACCACTTGGTTTTGGCTTTGAAGCCCTGCGGAGTCACCAAGCCTACAATCGTTTTACCCTTAAAAGTGTTCATAAATAGCATAAAATAAATACTCGCACTTTTGCTTTTTTTTAGAACTGGAATTTTATACCACTTGCTTTGTTTTTCTTTCAAGAACTGTATTTAACTTAAGGCACAATGAGGAGTACATGTGACCAAGTAATTTCCAGATGCGTTATTTCTGTCAAGGAAAACAAGTGGAAGGACTATATCTGATGCTGATGGAGCACTTCAGTGACAGACAGACAGACAGACAGGCAGAATAAAAAAAAGAACATGTTTTCAGTGGGAAGCAAGGGCGTTCTGCTCCATTTTAAAGCGGGTAAAAAGAAACTGTTCCCAGCAGGGTGTTAGTTTTCATTCAACCCAACATGGGTCGTTGGTGCTTTTATTTTATCCTTTATGTGTCTTGGATGAGATGCATTTAATGGAAAATTTGGGAAAGTTTGGGAGTACTTTCAGAGCTATTCAAACTGGTTTTGTTGTAATTTTTAGCCTAACAAAGGATGTCTTAGCTCTGTTCCAAGATCTATTGAGCTGCTCACCTAGGCAACATTTTTAGGTCATTTTAAGTCAATGTCAGAGTTATTGCAAACAGTACTTAAAGGAAGATTTTATCCCTCAGATGTTTGTCATCAGGGGAAATCTCAGTTATTTTCAGCTCTAGGAAGATTTTGGGAAGAATTTGATCAATTAAAATGTTCTAACCTTTTCAAAAACTTTTTTGGAAGACAATCTTTGTTTGTTTGTTTTTGTCAGAGAAAAATTCTTATAAGCTGAAGATTTATGCACAAATCTCAATTTGTTGAGATACAAGTTTAATATGTTTTGTGTTAATATGTAAAGTGTTTTGTTCACAATCTAAGCAGTATCTCACATATCCTTCATGTATACTATACCATTCATGTTTTGGGTCGTAAGATTTTTTTTAATTGTTTTTGAAAGAAGTCATTTATTTTAATGTGTCCTTGCTTAATAAAAGTATTAATTTCTTTCAAAAAAATATATACTGACCCCAAACCTCTGGATGGTAGTGTACACGGCAATCCCAACATGCTACTGTTAGACTTTTGACTATTGCAATCATCTTGTTTTTCACAGTCTTAAAAAGTAGATTTTGGGATTTGCAACAGGGCTATAAAATTAACTTGGTTTTAGACTTCTAAGCTAGATAAGTGTGTCAGAACTCTGTATTCAGTGGAAAAGCCAGACATTTAATACACATGGGTTAGATTAGTCAGACTTTGTGCAAGGGAGAAACAGGAATAGATTCTGTCTTCTTTCTGCTAAAGATGACGGATTGGTTTCATCATTTGCATGTTTTCAACATCATGAAATAATCCATGGCATTTTCCTCAACTGCCCTCTTCATTAGCATGTCTAAGAGCTGAGACAATAATATGAAATAAATCCATGTTGCAGCGATTTACACCAGATAAATCCTGCTGCACTGGGGCGCCTCTCCAACGGTGCTCATTTTAAGCTGTCCTAAAAAAAGTGTTTCCAATTTCAAACTCTGACAGGACTGATCTTAGCCCATGCATATTACTGCATCCTCAAGGGGAGTATTTAAAAAAGCACAAGCTTTCTTAGAAACCACATTTATGCAGATTATGTTCTCATTTTGATAATGCAGTATATGAATACTGAATGAAATATACAGCTTATGAATTTGGCAGGTATTGCTGGACAGAAAAGGCTGCTCAGCTAGGCATTGTAAACATATGCCCTGTATTGGTGTAGATAACCTGCAATGCTGTAAAGCGTTTAATCGGTTACACTCTAAAGACTGTATTAATTGCATGTAGGGGGTTTTAATTGCGGCGCTGAGCACTGAAGCATGTCCCTTCCACACTTTCTGTCTGCATCACTGTTCAACGCTGACAACTGCCTGTCATTGCGAGTCCCTCTGGGGATAGACACGGTGTTTGAAGACATGTTTTGTTGGCGGTGTATGTGCATACGAGTTTGTGGCTGTGTATTCACTAACCACTAACTCTCCCAGAGGGAGCATGAAGGTGTTGGATCCTTGCGCGTGTTGTGGGCAGTCTTAGGAGGACACAAAGTTCCATGAATAATTTTTAGCTTTCAGCACTTTTGTTTAGTCTTTTGGGTGGGTGACACTTTTGACCTGTCGCTAACCAGCCAGCCAGCCTGGCACCTTCACAGCTCCGTCTTCTGCTATTCCATCAAATACACCATCTGTGATATTTCGAGGAAAACATCTCCAGAAAGACTTATTATAGATATCTTAACAGATGGCTTTCTATCTATAACTTGGAATAGTTGTAGTTGATTTTATGGCTGAGCAGTTATGTTTATAATGTGTATCCTATAAATTATAATTAATAATAATAATACGTTTAAGATTATATAATTATGTATTAATATTTATATGATGTATAATTATTATTATTATTAGTAGTAGTAGTAGTAGTAGTAGAAGTAGTATATTATTATCAAATATAAATATGTTTTTAATGTTATTATTTGTACCATTTATTATAATAAATAAATAAATAACATGGCATTCTGTTCTATAACTTTGAATAGTATAGTTGATTTTATGGTTGAGTAGTCTTTTTTTTTCATGGCAAACTTCAGAAGATAAATGAATGTGCATCCCTAACAATAATATTAACAACATAAACAGCAACAACAATAATATTATTAATAATAATTTATTAAAATTACATTAATATTAATGTTTTTTTCTTTTTTTTTTCTTTTTATTATATTAATTTATGTATCTTAATTTATTTGGCCCATATTTCAAAGACTTTCTCATCCATTTGATTTGTCTTTTAAAAGCATGGCATGCTTGTTGGCAGTAGAGGTATTATGTATATTTTAAAGCCTTTCTTAAATCATCTTCCTGTCATAACACATTTGCATGTATGTGACACATCCATTCTTTCCTTCCGCAAAACTCCATGCTGTTTATGTAATGTTATTTTAACTAGTAATTATTTATCACAGCCCAGGGCACATTTTCGTGGGAGCATTCACTTCTTTCTGCTAAATTGTTAAGTCATATTTTTAGAATGAAATCCCTTGAGACAGTACGTGTTTAAGTAACATCTCTCTTTTTTTTTTTTTGTCTGACAAAAATTCAGATTTTGTTTCTGATTCAAAAATTTCCACTTATATTTTCACATTCACATATATACGTTTTTGCATATTTAGAGAGAAGGATCATAATTCATGATATTGCATGCAGTTAAGTCAATATTTCAGTCCTTGCATCAGCCCAGGTGAGAAATACAGTCAATCCCGGAAGGCAAATGGGGAAATTGGTATCATTACCTCTCCAGTTTGCTTTGAAGTCTCTCTAGACTAGTGTAATTATAGTGGCAAGGGATGTTGCAGATTTGACCTCCAGGGTCAGTGATATGGCTTCTGCTTGACCTCTGGACAGCAACCTCGTGACCCCTGTGGCCAGGCTCCCTAGTGGGCCTTGTTCTGTTTCAGCATGCATGTCGCCTCCAGGCTGTGATGCAGCCTACGCTCCACGACAGAGTCTACGAGAAAAGCCAGCAGGCAGGCAGGGAGCCAATCGGGAAATTGATCTAAGACAGCTGCATTGATTGCATCTTTTGGATTGTATTTGACTTTTGTAATGAAAGAGACAAAAAGAAATAAAAAAAGGAGTGACTAAGCAAGTGGTGGGGTGAAATAAGAGAGTGATTGAGGTAGATTGTGAGACAAATAGAGTGCAGTTTGTTAGTCGCATTAGTAGGGAAGGTGCAAACGCTATCAGCCCTTCGGCTTGATGAATTAGTGGGAAATTTGAGGTGAGCTAAAGGAGAAAGCCCTTCCTGAGTATAAATGCGTGTTGTCAGAGCCGACGCATCACTCTGATCGTGTGTGAAATGCAAGAAAAAAATTGCACAGGAGTGGGAAGGAGGATGAGAAATCAATTAGCATGTGAAGGTTAAAGGTGACAGCGTTGCACATTCACATGCGCCTGATAAAGGGCAATAGCACGGAAATAATCAATACCCATCAGCCCCAGCCGAGCTCAAACATGAAGGCCGATCATCAGTTTAGTTTATATTCCACCCTCGTTGTTAAAATTCCAAACCCTGTCTATCATGCAGCATCCTCTACTAATATGGGAGTTTGTTCTTGTGTTAATTTTGTCAGCTTTTTCTTCTTTTTTTTTCAATTTAGTCATAGTCCTGTGTCAAATGCACTTTTTAGTTTTCTATCATATTTAGTCAACCTTGTTTTGTTTTTGTTTAGTCAAGTTTTAGTCGACTAAATGTTTTTGGCCCTATTCGGACGGGCTAGTTTTCTAAACGATGTTTGAGTTACAATTTTTATCACTTGATGTCTGTGATTTCATGTACCGATTCAGACAGGACTCTGCAACACTCTGTGTTTATTACAGAGATGGGAAGTGTGTGTTTTCTAGATATCGCCGTTACAGAATGTCACATGCTGCGTTTGCATGCATTACATATGACGTATTTGTCTTAAGTTATTATTTATTGATAACTGATATTTATTTATTTAAGTAACTTGGCTGTGGCTGTTTATAATAAACCCATATTGGTGAGCAGCGAAATCTAGACAAGTATCTTACTCTTACCTGATATAACCGGTCTTAGTCAACCCGTTCCGTGCGGGATTCAAACCTTGGGTCTCCAGTGTGGGAGACGGGCACGCTAACAGTCAGTCTGTGAAACATGATTTTCTCAAGCGTCCCCCTGGAAATCTAGTCCCTTCCGAATAGGGCTAGTTTTAATCAATGATACCTTAGTCACATTTTGGTCATGCTGCATAATGGTTAAACTGATAATAATCTTTATTTTGCATTATTCTACATTTCAGCAGAATTATTGCACTTTCACATATAAGCACAAATCAAGAGAATGTCAACTCATATGGAAGGTTTTTTTTTTTTTAACCTCATCTAGTATACTGATTTACTATAGGCTATTTATCATATAAATGAGCAAAATCTTTTTCTACATTATGAAAACTAGTAAGACAAGTTCTCTAAAAGATAAAAGTGAAATTCCAATAATTCCAAATGACATTAATGAGACAGCCATTAATTTACTTTATTGTCACACAGTGCAATTATTCACTAACCACAATTGCAAACAATATAGTTGAGATCCATGTTTGGATTTATTAAAGTTCATCACTGAGAAGCTTTGATTGCAGATCAAGTCTCAGTAAACAGTGCATGCAGCTCATGAAGGAACACAGACTTGGTGAATTACATTTGTATTTGAACAGAATATCCCAGCGGAGATGGCTAAACTCCAGCTTGCTTGCTTGTTTTTCAGTGTTTTCAGATCATTGGCCCTTCTTCCGCAGTGTTGAAAGAGCTTGTGCACATGGTTGCCAGATTGCAAAGATTAAGTATTTAGTTAAGAGTATTTAAACTCTTGACATCCGGTAACCGCAAACATGAAAGTTAATACTAATCGCTTGTACTGCAGTCTGTAATGTCTTGTCTTTATCTATCTTTCTGTCTATCCATCCATCCATATATCCGCCTGCCTGCCTGTCGTTCTATCATTGTGTCTGTAAATCTGTCTGTCTATTGTTCTTCCATCCATTCATCCAGGGCTTGACATTAGCACCCACCAAATGCGGTTGGATTTCAGCAGTGCCGTGTAACGCAGTCACTTCTACTTGCCACTTTGTCGAGTGCCTCACTGACTCGTTTCATTTGTTCCGGATGAATATTGTTGCTGTTACGTGGTTTGAATTTTGGTTTGGAATTGTGCATATTGTACATAATTTTACACATTTTGTGCTCACATCCAAAGGTGTTTTTCACATATTTAGATTTTTTGACTGTACAATTCTAAAACAATGTGCTATCTTAATGTGCAAGGTGTCATCTTTTTCAGAAAAAGATTAGCTTTCAACTAATTACAGTTATTGACCATTATTGTGTGTGGTGAGTTTGTAAATAGAATTTAAATAGACCAAAAAAAAAAGACGAGAATAAATTTACTGATTTTTATTTAGAAAAAAACTGGAAAAATCATGAACAAAAGAAACTAACACTTTAAAGTTGAAAAATGAACTATAATACATAGATACAAGTCTTTTTATGACATTGGGTTGCACAGTTTTCATTTAGGACACTTTATTTCATACACGCACACATACAAATGCACGCATTCATAGGCACGCACACATACAAATGCACGCATTCATAGGCACGCACACATACACATGCACTCACTACATGCTTAGATACGTGAAAGAGTAACGGCCATCCGCTTCCCAAGTTTCATTAAAAATCATCCCAATCCCCTCTTCTGCTGTCTAACACTTCTTTCGCCATGTATTTGTTCATTTCTTTTATTATTTTATGCAATCCAAAACACTCTAACCTGCCGCACTTCGTATCTCTCTGTTCAAATCCTTCCTTCCCGTGCTGCTGTCGTTTGCAGACGGAAAGCATGAAATTACTTTAATAAGCCATATATTGCCAAAAACGCATGTTGTCTACTGTCAGGGGCAAATGAATGAGTTACGGTCAAATGAATATAGCTTGCTGGTATGTGTCGGCGACGACACAGCCGGTTCTAAAGGGTTAAACACAGTCACTTATGTTTTAAGTGAATGGAAACAGTTGAGAAAGAAAACACATGTTTAACAGTACGGTATAATGGATCTGTGTGTCAGGTCTTAGTGACAGCAGCCTGATATACTTGCTGCCAAATTATGAGATAATATTAAAAATATCTATATGGCAGTTTTTCCCCATGGTATCGGTCAAAATTGTGGCCAGTGAAAATGCTGAGTGGCTTAGTAACTTTGGAAAACTACTAGCCACAGTGACTGGTGAGCAAAAAAGTTGATGTCAAGCCCTGCATCCATCCATCCATCTATCCATCCATCCATCTTTCCATCTTCATTTAAAATCCAACCTAATACAAAAAAAAAGACAGACATGTTGTAGGTATATGTAAGATGTAAATATCTAATATGTAAAACTATTTTTGAGTACAACTAGTCTTTTTTGTGTTCATCTGACCCTGTTCAGGCACATTACTTGAAGGCATTCACATGAGCAGCATTCTTGTGTACGAAAACAGCTATATGGAATGAACCTAAATACAAGGGTCTCGAGCAATGTTTTTAAAAGTTGGACCATGTTTAACTTGACACAATTTTAGCCTGATATACAGGAAAATTCACTTAAAACATTGTGTTTGGTCTGGGTAGAAACTGTTCAAGGCCTTGTGATGTTGCTAGGTAGAAAGATGGCTGCAGGGCAGATAAGACCAGCAGATTAGCATCCATCACGAACAACCATTGATCAAACTCACACTAAGGGCAAGAACCAAGCAGCCGCGGCAGAAAGAAAACCAACAAGGTCTCATCAAAGAGATTGAGAGAGAGAAAGTGAACGAGATGGAAGAATGGATCCGCAGAGAGATAGATGAGACGAACCCATTGGCCAACCAATGATGCTCTTGGGAGTTTGAGAGGTCCTCGTTTATATCCAGAACCTCATTAGTGGACAGAAAATGTACATTAGGTGAAAGAGCCAGATTACTTTATATATAAATGTATATTTGCTCTTGATATGCCCGCACATCCCCCACAAGATAAGGGCTCTTCAGCACTGCATCAGATGTGCTATCATGTACTTTAAAGTACCTCTGCGGGCACAGAGGAGAAAAGACTTCCATAATAATTAAGCTCTTTATATCCATCTCTTTCTGTTCAGAAAGACCAACCCTGAAACCTCTGCCTTCAGACATTATATGCATTTGGTTATAGCCCTACTTGAGTTTTCAGAAACCCTGGTTTGTGTCAAAACAGCCCTGTATTATGACTTAAGTGATGTGGATTAGTTTCATGATTTTCAGAGCAAACCTCAAATTGTTTATGGGTAAAGGTGTCAGTGTTGGTTTTGTGTTACGTATATTTATAGCTATATATAGTATGACTTTTGACTTTAAACAGACTTTATAGCTCAGAGTGCTGTTTATCTTCTTTTGCAACACTGGTACCAGAATGTGGCACTATGTACAATATCAGCTATGACAGCTTAACTGTGTACCACCGGCATGCAGTACTAACACTCACAGTTCATCTCCTTGGGAAACTCAAGTATAGACTAAACAAAATTGCCAGACGGTGTAACTCTAGGATAGTCTCAACTTGGAGAAGTTATATAGACAGCAGGATGTTCTAGAAGCTCCTATAGACTCTATAGGATCTCGATTTGTTCTGCGTGGCTATACAGCTTCATAAGTTTCTTTTCTCCTTTCAGTTCCTCCTCAGATCGTGGTGCGTCCCCGGGATCAGATCTCTGCCCAAGGCCGTACTGTCACCTTTCTTTGTGGAACGAAGGGAAATCCCCCTCCTGCTGTGTTCTGGCAGAAAGAAGGCAGTCAGGTAAGAGACAACAGTACACACATGCACGCCGGGGAACCCTTACAGTCAGTGTCAAAACATATCAAGGTATCTGCCGAATACTTTCATTGTACTTGGCCAAACTCTTAACTTGTGAACAGGATTTTTGAAGAAAAATTTAGCATTGTTTTGGAAAGATTTTAAGACAAAAAGACACAAACAAAACAAGTCTCTTAGACTGTAATCTGTCTAATGACTGATGGGTTTGGGTCAACTGTGCTCAGAAAAACATTAAAGCTATTAAAAGTCTTGCTGTTGTGTTATTTATGCAATGGACCAAAAAGTATTTGAACGGATAAGCCAATGTGATTAAATGATGATTAAATGATTCACGTATTTTGACACTTTCTGGTTATCAAATTTGACCTTAAGGGGAGACACCCCAGGTGAATAGAAAAAAACAAAAAACTAATAGATATCAGCATGAAACTTCTCCAGTTGATTACTTACATTAAGACAATATCTTTTGTAATACAAGTTTTTAGATTATTTGTTTATTTATATGCAAATTAGGTATTATCTCATTACATATGCGCACATTTGCGTATATTTCCAGAAGAGAAATCTGAACATTGGATAAAGCCAGATTCAAAAGTCTTGTTTCATTGTGTTGACATATTAGAGTCAAAGGTTTTACAGAGGGGATTTTGGATATCTCTTTTTATCACTCCATTAATCAGAAAAAAAACTGTCAACAGCCGTAAAAAAATCAATTTTCGCCCTGTTTTTAGGTATAAAATGTTGTATAAATCAGAATCTGAATGATATATGAACAAACCCCTCTGTAAAAACCTTAAGAATATAGATAGGAATACAACTGGAAAGTTTGGTGTATGTAAGTGCTGCTGAAGTGGAGATTTCTGGCTCAGAGTATGAGAAAAAAAATATTTTGAGAAAACGGCCTTTAAAGATTTTTTGTATTGTAAAAATTCATACTTTTTTAGTGGAAACAACTATTTACAGACATAATATCTTATCAAATCATTAGCAATCAACAATACAAACCACCTAAAACACATCAAAACTTTTAACACAGCATTTATGGCCTTCAACTGAACAGAACCCCAGTAAAAAACAGTCAAAAACCACTCTGGAAATGTCAGAGCACGTCACGTGATGCATCTGAACGAATCACGTTGTCAGAAATTGACATCAGCCAATGAGATTTCGCTTTTAGAGTTAAATGCCTCATTGTACTTTCAAGATTGGTTGCTGATAAAAAAGGAAATTACCATATTTGGATCCTACAACATTGTACAGGAGAGAGAGAGCTTTCCAAGGTATATGTGATGACAGGGTGAAATCTACAGACGCAAATAGACAAAGTGTAGTAAAATAAAGACCTACAGTATAGGTGTATTTTGGACTTTTTTTCACCACAAGTCTGAAAGACGACATGTTATTGAAGACAAATAGCCCAAAATCTCAAAATTGACCAGTGAAAAAAAAAACAATGTTTTTGCCTGCAGTGTCTCCCCTTAAGGAGAACTTATTCTATACCCATTGAAAATCATCATGATACCAGGTCATTGCAAAAGTGCCTCGTAAAAGTGATTGTTTTAATGCAACCACATTCATACTCTGTGACCAGAGTGTCCAAATATTTTTTTGAGGTCACTTGTTATGGGATCATGCACTGTAGATCTGTGAGTGACACCTTTAATATTGTGAGTAGGAAGGCAAGTCTAGTGCCCATATAGGCTTGGAATCTGATGGATTTATTTTTCATTATCCATGTTTGACTTGATCTGATATCTATATTTGATAGGAGCTCTCTGAACACAATTCTGTGTGTGTGTTCTCATAAAAGGGAGGGGGGGGGGGGGTTACATTTTGGAGGGGGGGGGGGGGGGGGGGGGTTTGGATGAAATATGACCTGGACATTTTACAGTCAGTTTTCATGATTTTTATGTGAATTAAAAGAATAGTTCACTTAAAAATTTAAATTCTGTCATCGTTTACTCACCCTCAAGTTGTTTCTAACCTGTATGCATTTCTGTCTTCAGCTGAACACAAAAGAAGATATTTTGAAGAATGTTGGTAGCCAAACAATTGATGTACCCCATTGACTTCCATAGTATTTATTTTTCCTTCTATAGAAGTCAATGGGGTACATCAACTGTCTGGTTACCGACATTCTTCAAAATATCTTCCTTTGTGTTCAGCAGAAGAAATAAATTCATACCGGCTTGAAACAACTTGAGGGTGAGTAAATGGTGACAGAATTTTCATTTTTAAGTGAACTATTCCTTTAATATGTATTAGTGTAATTTTATAAAAAGCCAGAAGAATTACATCGTTTTTTTAAAGTGCTTTCAGATTCAGAGAGACAAAGAGAAAGAAATAGACAGCCTTGCAGCCATTTTGAATACTAGTGACATATAACTCGACTCACCGGGTTAGAAGGAACTCTGGGATTTCTGCAGGAGCTTGTTCACGTTTGTGTCTCCTCATTGGGTCAAGGGAGGATAGAGCGTGTCCTTGGGCCCAGCTAGATAGCATGCTCTTGTCTCTATTAATAAAGCTCAGTAGAAGAAATGAAATTATAAGCCTCTAGTTGTTCTAAAGCACTTGGAGGAAGGAAGCAGGTTCCCACATCCCTCTCACCTTCCTTTCTTACATCCGTTCATCCTTGTTTTCTTCATCGAGCAGAGTGTGTCATAGGCCAGAGGTGATCATATATCCGCTGTACAGCGGGCCATGAACTCTTCTCCAGTTAATCTCTCATCTATTCTTTGTTTTTTCTGTGTATATGTGTGGCCGATCTTTGAGGTCAGTAGATCTAGAACAGAACTGAGGATGAGGGTGAGTCCGGTCAGAGCCAGAGGGCTAGGGTGAGGGGGTCACCGGATTATCCCCAAAAATGAAACAGTGACACACACACTGCCAAGTGGGAACAATAGGGCAGCTGTCAGTGTTGAAGCCTCATGCAAGAGGAAGACTCCTTAAGATCCTTCGGCCTTGTCTTTTGTGCATCTGGCATTCTTCCTGACCTCCCTCTCTAAAACACCAGCTGAGATAATGCAGCTATTGTTCGGCCCATGTGTGGATGTGAAGCTCAGCGGTCAACTAAATTTATGCCCAAGTATCGCATTGAATGCACAGTGATGTTCTATTAATGTAAATGCAAATCAGCCATTTCATCCAAGCTCTTAAATCTTAAGTGATTGTGATGAGTCATAAATTATATCAGCAGACTGATTGTCTCATATCCTTTTTAATACATTTATAATTTGTTGTACAAACAGTCACGAGCAGTAACGCAACATAAATTATCTGATAAAGCAATATGCCACAAGAGGCTGCATGTTAAAGTGAGTTTACTATGGTCAAGGGTGTTGAAAATGGTAAAATCACGGTTATGCACAGCCTAGATTGAGCTTTTTGTATTAATAATAAAAAAAACATAATATATATTGGTCTGAGCTAAAAAGCATCAATTTAAATGTCTGTTTTTTTGATGGTGTTTAACAATATTTGTCGGTCTGAACAGGTCCTGCTGTTTCCCAGTCAGCCACCTTCGCAAGCAGGACGTTTTTCCGTGTCGTTAAGTGGAGAGCTGACCATTACAGATGTGCACAGCGAGGATTCTGGGTACTACATCTGCCAGGCCATCAGTGTGGCAGGTAGCATCTTGACCAAAGCCCTGCTGGAGGTGGAAAGCAGTAAGTGAATACTTTAAACTAGCTTTTGACAGACGCACACACACACATATACAGTTGCCCTTTTATACACCCCCACCAGCTCCATCAAACACTGGCAGTCAGCTTGCATTGATATTTTAATATCAATCTAACTACATGAAAGATGCAGAACTGTACATTTAATTGAATTGCCTATGTGAGGCCTTATCACAAAGATTTGTGTAATATTTTTTTTTTGCCGTTTGAACAAATTGCCGCTTCACCCCGCTGGAGCCTTTTTGCTCTCAACCAAAATAAATTCAAAAGTCTTCAAAGCCTCCTCAAATTAAAATTTCTGCAATCCGCAAATGAGAGAACAGCAGGAAGCACTGGAGACGTAATCAGAAAGGACAGGGCGCAATCGCGCTATGCAAATAACCCCAGGAACATATGCCGCCTCCGTCATGCTCCCCAGTAACAGGATAAACTGTTTATGTGTACTCCACATGTGTGCGCCTGTACCAAACTGCGTCTCAGCACATCACACGAAAAACCTTCGCCAAGAGTCCAATGATTTCGCAGGGTGCTGTAGGTTTGCTAAAGAAAACAAAACAGGCTTATGAAATGTAAACGTATTTCCCAGAAACCCCTCTGACCCTGGCATGTTGACATCATCTGAATGATGTTTGATGTAAGTTTCTAACCTGATACATAATGAAATGATGTATGGAAGGACATATTTATGTCCACGCAGGGTCACTGCACCCAAGGACATAGTTTTTATATGAAACTCGTGGCTATGAATTTCACATCAAGTAAGAATACAGCGCAGCTTGTTTGAGCGATACAGCTCTCATCTTCCTTTCTGACCTTATGGTCTTTTGGTTATCGTTACCGTAGCAGAGGGAAAATGTCAGAGATGCAGGCTGCCTTTCCCATGTTCTTGTTTTTTGCAAATGAGAATACTAAAGTAACTGAATTGTCAATTATTTGTCTATGGACTTTTCTCCTCGGTCAGTAGACAGTGGGGTTTTTTCAGCTCTTGTCAAACAAATAATAAATTATTCATAGAAACGCGTTCGTGTTAGACCATCACATTGGTCTATAGAGGGAGATGCAGCTAAACGTGAAGAAATAGAAGAGGAAATTGTAGAAGAACAGAGGCCAGTGCAATTATTCTAGAGTGTCGTGTTGAAACGGAAGGTGCGGAAAAAATTTCTTCCCTATTTTGGCGTACATATCAGAGTGAAACAGCTTCTGGAATGAGAAAAAAATGATTTGTTTTTGTCCTCGGGAATTTATTGGATCGTAGGAAGTTGGGTGTTGTTAACTAAATGGATGCAGATCTGTATGCCATGCAGGCAGTTGTGGAGGATATTTAGTCCCACTCTCGTTTCAAGGGTGAGGTGAGGTTAACGTTTTTAATTTAAAGATTACGAGAGGTTATGAATTTAAAAAAAAAATTATGCTGTGCAGTGATAAATCATTTATAATAAACACTGCAACATTCTGTAAAAAAATTGTCAATTCATGGTGACTTTAAAAAAGCATATTTTTTTTATGTACATCATTATTAAATTTTTTTTTTTAAAGAAGACTCTTATGCCCACCAAGGTTGCATTTATTTGATCAAAAATACAGTAAAAACAGAAATGAAAAATATATATATTTTCTAAAGTTTTTTAAAATGTAATTTATTCCTAGCTGAATTTTCAGCAGCCATTATTTCTGTCTTCAGTGTCACATGGTCCTTCAGAAATCATTTCATAACCATCAATGTTAAAAACAGTTTTTTTTGTTTTGTTTTTGGAAACCTTAAAGGGGTCATATAATGCCATTTTTGTACAAGCTAATATGATTCTTTAGGGTCTAAATTAAAAGTCTGTAATATACTTCAATTAAAAATTCTCATTAGTATTGAGAAACATGAAAGCATTGACGTTGATCGTGGGGAATATTCCCTTCAAAAACAAACTCAGCCACTGCGTCTTCAGCGGTTCTGGATTTAGGAACATCAATATGACTGCTGTGTTCGTTATTACACCCAAGAACAGAACACTACAATCGCTTAGACGCCATTCTGCTCATAGACAGTGCTCCAGCTATCAACAATGACCGCGCCGGTCCGCGCGGATTATGATTGACTGCTCGCTCACGAGCGAGGGCGGGTCTGTGTTGAAACGCTGCTGTCAATCAACAATCATGGGAGGGGGCGTCGATTTTGTGACGTCACAAAATCGAACGGCTTGATTTGAGATGGGGGAAAACATATAAGAAGATAAAAAAAAAAAACACTGGATGGATTTTTATCATTTTATGATGGTTGTGTACAGGCACTGCCAACACACGTTTCAGTACAATCAACTTGTAAAAGTGCATGTACCATTATATGACCCCTTTAATACATGTTTTCCAGGATTCTTTTGTAAATAGAAAGTTCAAAAGCATTTATTTGAAATTGAAATCTTTTGCAACATTATAAATATCTTTACTGTCATTTTTGATCAATGTAATGCATCCTTGCAGAATAAAATTATTAATTACTGTCAAAATAACAACAACAACAAAAATGTACTGACTCCAAACTTACAGTAGTGTAAATTATATTTTCCCACATCCAGCTTGGAATGGAGCGTAGCATAAGTCCAAACACCACCACTACTGATGATTTCATTAAAACTCTTCTTGGGGGTGAAAAATGTGTTGTATTTAAAAGCATGCAGTCTTAGAATAGATCCATCTTTACCATTTGACACGTAAATGTTGTACAGCAATCCTAAATGGACAGAATATTTTTATTATAACGCAGTTCAGCCTGCTAAAGGTGCATTTGGCTCATTTCCGTTGGGCAATAACATTATACATTCATTTCGAAAAGAGTTTATAGCTGTACTACGACTTGATCAAATGATGCCAAGAGGCCTGGGCCATTGATCTAATTCAATTCAAATGAATTACTGATCTTTTCAGTTTGGTGGGCTGTAGTTTGGAAAGAGTTTGAAACAGTTACACAAATTCAGTCAATTTCTGTGTCTTCTTCTTTTTCTGAATGCATCAATGCACAGATGAATTAAGCCATGGGCATGTGATACTGTTTTTATTTGTTGTATTTACTTCATGTTATACCAAGTGATGATATTGTATTTTACCATCATGCCACTCTCCGAATCTCTATTATCATAATTCATAGTTTGTCTTTTTCATCAATCTCTTGAGTATCAGTTGAACAAGGTGGGTGATATGGTGGTTACATGCAAATTCGGCTCTTGTGGCCCACGCCTCTCTCATTCTCTTAACCCTAGGCCCATCCGATCGGATCCCCCCCATCATCCGCCAAGGCCCAGCCAACCAGACGCTTGCTCCAGGCACCACAGCCCAATTGCAGTGCCACGTGATGGGCAACCCTCTTCCGAGCATCCAATGGGAGCGTGATGGGCAGAGAATCCTGGGCAACGACGAGCGCATTAGCCTAATGGAAAATGGCACTTTACAAATCACAGCCTTGCAGGTACTTCAGTCAAGATAGTGTTTAAGTGAGCACACTAGGGTCTGTTTTTCAGCTTATACAGCTTTTATTCTCCAAAATGCTAATACCGGTGGGTATTAACATATGGTTATTTCAAATTAGCACGTCCCGTCACAGGCGGCTCTTTTTCCTCAGAGACAACATATGCAATCGATGATATTCCTGACAAACGGATTTCCAGACACACATCACTCACCGCGCCACATTTTCAGACACGCCTGATTGACACACAGATGATTGCTGTAAAATGTCATTACCGCTATCCGATCAATGGCGGGGGCATAAAACGCGCAATTGAGTTTACAGCAAACAGGCAGGCTTAATTAGCGGATCGATTTTAATACTTGTTCCGTGGACAGTTTCGGGGTGACCCAGCCGCTTATGCGAGAGTTGTGCAAGGCGATAAAACCTGTAATTATGATCGTAATGGGAACGTGTGCTGTCGTTAGTGTTGGCGCATGCTAGCCTAATGAAACCCATTCCTCAAGGCTTCAAGGGTGAGTGCGATTGCAAGTTTCACCTGAGGTCACGGCACCGCTGTGAAAAGACCTGATGTGTTAATTGATTGTGCCAGGGAATGATTAACAATCACTCATGCCTTAATTAAAGGCTCATTCTGGGATATAGAAAGGTACGGAGGCTAGCAATCTTTATGTGCTACTCTCAGCATCCCTGTACTCTCTGCAATGTTTGTAATGCATTAAATGTGCCCTTGCTATTCAGTACAGTGGACTGAACGCGGACAGCTAGTGCCAAAAAATTGTGTGAATTTAAGTAGCAGCCTCGTTTATCAGTGAGGATTTAGGCTTTTGTGTTGAATTTTTGTTTATTTGGCTTGTATGCTTTGTTCAGATGGACATCTTTGGCACTGGTGTTTGCCCTGTCCTCTCTGGTCTGATGCCTTCATTGGCCCCCTTTAGTCCACGATTACCCAGCATGATGGAAGAGCACAAGGGGCACGGAGACTGGGGTTTGCACAGATGGTAGCGTACGAGTGTGTGGGAGAAAGGGAGAGCGCTGTGAATAGGTGCCATTATACCGGGAGATTCGCCAGAAAGTGCCTGCTCTCGACTGTGCCAAGGGAGTGAGGAAAAGAGAAATGAGGAAAAGAATGAGTGAGCCTGTTAGTCAGAGAAAAGCTAATAGCTTTTTTCTTCATTGAACACTAAGGGAGAATTTTTGAAGAATATCATGGGCCACTATATTTAGTTTGGTAAAAGTGAATAAAGATGGTGCTGTCAAGCTCCAAAATGACTAAAAGCAGTCCATATGACTTGTGCGCTATATTTCTAAAGCCTTCTAAAACCACACAATAGTTTTGTGCAAGGAACAGTTCAGTGTTGTTTTTAGAATTATACTAGTATTCATATTTTGAATTAGCTTTTGTTTTTATATTACCTGTAAAATTTTGTAATCCGTTTTTATTTTAGTATTTTTGTTGTGCTTTTGTCATCTTAATTGATTTTTCTTTTTATTTTCCTATTTAGCTTTAATTTATTTTTATTTCAGTGTTGTTGCCATTTTAAGACTTTAGCTTGATTTTCTTTATTTCAATTAGTTGCCAAGTTTTTTAAGTTTAATCATCTAATATTTATTGACACTTACTTTCAGTAATTAAAAATAATTTTAATAGTTTTAGTTACCAGTAACAATAGTGGAACAGACTAAAATGAAGTCGTTCATGAGAGAAGTGATGTCTGATTCATGACACAATTCTTTTGAGTCAAATTTCTTCAATTTATTGGTTGATTCAGTTCACAGTTCACAAAATGTGTTAAACCAGCATTTAACAGAAGATATGCACAGATAAATCATTTTTAATAAACATTGCAATATTCCAGTAAAAAAAAAAAAAAACAGTCAATTTTGATTTCATGGTGACTTATTTTGTGAACTGTGAGCTGAATCAACTGATTCATTAAAAAGATCAGACACAAAAGATTCATTCATGAATCAGACTGATTTGGTTCTCAAATTAAATTGACTTAATGAACTGATTGTAGTGGTTAAAAGCCCACTTGAGCCCACTCTTCAGTGATTAATGAATTATATTTCAGTTTTTTCATCATGTAATGCTATTTTATGACTTTAGAAGACTTGAAATATAACACACAAGTCATATTGACCACTTTTGCGATACGTTTATGGTGCTTTTGGTGTTCTTTTTTAAAGTTTAAAACCTCAGTTGCCATTCATTGTTATTACATGGAAAAGAGCAACCAGCACCTTCTTCAAAATATTCTTTCCACAGAAGAAATTCATACAGGTTTCGAATGAGGGTGTGTAAATGATGACAGGGTGAACTATTCCTTTAAATAAGTAGAAGATGTGAATGCATCCTCAAAATATTTATCTCCCTATTTCCTTTTCTGCTCATACATTTTTAAGTGCGTGTTTAGCGCTGAGCCCAGAGCTGCCATCCGTGATTAATCAGTCGATGCCCGGTTGCTTACCTCTCTCTCCACCAATGACCAGCCAGCACAGCAGAGGTCTAACCAATGAGGTTATCCACTCAAACAAGGAAGAGGTCACAGAGGAAAGTGTTTCTACACCTTCTGTTTGCTCACCTCCTCCTCCTCCTTCTCCTAGGAGAGTTTCATAAGTGACCAAAATAACACTCTCAACAACACACTCCTGTACTGCCTGAGGATATAAAGCTACTCTTCAATACACGGGTATAGTCTCAGACAAGGCATTTTCTGTCTTTTCTAATAATATCAGTGTTTATGTCAGCTCCTGTTTAATTTATGCTAACATGTGCATTATGCTTTTCTCCACATAAAAATGAGATTAAAGCTGAAACAGACACATCACAAGTGAGCAGACATTCGGGGTCATTGTGTGTGTGTGTGTGTGTGCGTGCGTGTGTGTGTGTGTGTGTGTGTGTGTGTGTGTGTGTGTGTGTGCATAACCGATGAGTCAAATCCTCAGACGTGTCATTGGTGCCCCTGAGCTGCCAGCACTATTAGATCGCTGTCATGGAGAGAGAGAAAGAGTAAAGCTTTACTACATCTCTCACTGTCGTAAGCAATTTCTGCCTGACTTCTCCCCTCGGCCCTGTGGTAAAAATGTAATGCCCCTCGCCCCTCCCCACCTCTCACCAATTTGTCTTCGTATTTCCTTTTTCTTTTTGCACATTGAGCACACCTATGCTAACTCAGATGATAGACACTCTTAAATTGAACTGACAGATGAAAATTCCCACAATGGGAAGATTTTAAGATTCACAGAGACACTCTATGAAAACAATCTCAAACTGATGGATTCATCTGATTAAACTGTTCAGCATGGTTTGTTTTTTAAATTGTTTTATGGATTAGACTGTTGCGTATTGATTTCTATCTATTGTTATTTGCATATACTACCATTTGAAAGTGTTATGTCACATTTTTTTAAAGAAATTAATACTTTTATACAGTGAGGATGCATTAAATTGATCAAAAGCATCTCTAGTTTCAACATTGATAATAATAATGGTTTCTTGAGCATCAAATCAGCATATTAGAATGATTACTGAAGGATCATGTGACACTGGAGAGTGCAGTAATGAATTATGAAAATTCAGCTTTGACATCACAGGAATAAATTACATTTTAAAATATATATTTAAATAGAAAACAGTTATTTCAAATTGTAATACAATTTCACATGATTACAGTTAGTGTTTTACTGTATTTTTAAGATACAGTAAGAATAAGAGACTTCTTCCGAAAACATTAAAACATCTTACCAACTCCAAACTTTTGAATTGTACTGTATATTTTTGTGTAAAGGGCTGAAACAAAATATTTGTTGCACCAAAAAATTATATTGTCACCTTAAATATGGATTATATTTGTATTTGCAGTTAGCATCTACTTGACATATGGACTCTTTTCCACAACCTAGGGAGCTGCCTTGCTGTCTGCTCCCTACATAGACAGCATCTTAACTGAAATGGACTCATATAATTTATTTTAGAATGCTGTACATAGGCAGCATCTCCATTTGTCATAACAGTGTTGCATGTGCTAAGTGTACTTGAATTTATTTAATTTTTTTAAATTTGTTTGCTGTTTGCTACACTGATCGTGATACTCTAATAAGCATAAATACAATTGACAAATATTGAATAAAATAGGCCATTTTAACTATATTAAATTATTTGTATGTATACTTTTTGGTATTGAATGAATTACATGTATTTATAATTTTGTGTACTTGTCCACCCACTTAGATGCATTGTTTTTTTGTTTTTTTTTGCACCGAACTCTTCATAGAGCATTGTGGGATTTCCTTCTTAGTGAAAGATACAGTTTATGGTTTGCCCATAATAGAAGTAATTATTTTGTGTTTGCATTGGACAACATACACATCTCACTAGGTTTCACAACAGCACATTATTGTCTTCCTGTCAGCAACTTCAAGAGTAATAGGAAAAAAATTGCAGTTGATCCTGTATTATTGTGAAATAATAGGCAATTTCGAAGAATTTGTGCTCATTTGTCAAGATTTCCACGCTGCTCCAAGCGGAGTGAGGCAATGCATTGTGCTCGAGTTTTATCCATACAAATGCTGACCCTGAGCCTGTTGTTGCTAGGAAACGGACTCCGGGGCCTACACCTGTGTTGCCTCCAGTTTAAGTGGAGAGACGAGCTGGAGTGGCGTACTCGCAGTGAAAGGTAAAAAAACACACACAAGTACTTCATCACCGCCTTTATGTGTCCTTATCTTTGACAAACTGCATCATATCATCTTCAAACCGCAATAATCCGCCGAGGAAGCCGCTTCCATTGCAAATTTACTCAGCAAATATATGTCCTTTTACCAGATGTCAGCATATGGAGTAGTGCTGACCTGAGATCGGGTTTTTCCTCACCAATATTGATTTCTATTATAATGTCCTATAAATCTAGACAAATACAGAAACAGCAAGTGTTTTCTGTTAGATTCTGCAAACGGGACCATAGGTCACATGGATAACGGGATGATAACTCGGACCAATATGATTATGAACATGGCATGCTAAAATCCTAATCTTATCTTTACAGAGAGTGGTGGTCTCTCTGCACCCCCGGTTTCAGAGCCCTACCAGCTGCCTGGTCCACCCCAGAAACCTGTCGTAACTGACGTGACCCGTAACAGCGTGACCCTGACCTGGCAACCGAATGCACATGAGGGTGGGGCGGCTGTCACCTCTTACATCATTGAGGCTTTCAGGTGAGTGAGCGCACACTGTAAGCATCCCCATGCAGGTCCCTTCCTGTTTGTTTTCCTCCCTACACTAGATAATATTGTCTCTTGCCAGAAGCTACTACAAGGGTCCATTCTTCATTTTTTATTAATTCTGTGTCACTGTCCAGCGTAGCTGGTCGGCCGTGACAGACGGGGTAATACTGCTGCGTGGCTGCCCCGTCCCTGACCCCTTCCCCCTCGCTCTACTGCTCCTCACAGTCATACAGGGGCAGCTACATCCTGCACTCACATCTCACGTCCTGCTCGCTACAATCACTCCCCTCAGGCGGCAACCTACTGCCAGAGAGATCTAAATTAATAGCAACTGTATTGGTTTTCTACAATTGAATTTCAGACATAGACTGGAGAACTCAGGCTTATTTAAAGGGGATATATTTTCATGAATTATTGAATTATTCTACACATCCAGGTTTCTTGTGCCAATTTAGTAATTCTAAATTTACGTGACAATATTCCACCCTCTCTTTGACAGGTTTGAAACTGTGCCTTTATGTAAACTACCTCTTTTTTGATTGGCTAACCTCTGAATACCAGCAAAGCTCACACTGTTGCTCCTTAGAGCATTTGGTGGTTTTGAGCTCATAGTTTTGACATTATCACAATTTATGAATTATTGGGCTTGGTGGACCAGTTAGGGACATTGTGTTGGAGTATATAATGAAATTTTTTTGCAATGTAAAGTATTTATTTTGCAAAATTGACAAAAAAGGTAATACAAAATGTTAAAATGCATATATATATATACATATATATATATATATATATATATATATATATATATATATATATATATATATATATATATATATATATATATATATATATATACATATATACAGTGAGGAAAATAAGTATTTGAACACCCTGCTATTTTGCAAGTTCTCCCACTTGGAAATCATGGAGGGGTCTGAAATTGTCATCGTAGGTGCATGTCCACTGTGAGAGACATAATCTAAAAAAAAAAATCCAGAAATCACAATATATGATTTTTTAACTATTTATTTGTATGATACAGCTGCAAATAAGTATTTGAACACCTGTCTATCAGCTAGAATTCTGACCCTCAAAGACCTGTTAGTCTGCCTTTAAAATGTCCACCTCCACTCCATTTATTATCCTAAATTAGATGCACCTGTTTGAGGTCGTTAGCTGCATAAAGACACCTGTCCACCCCATACAATCAGTAAGAATCCAACTACTAACATGGCCAAGACCAAAGAGCTGTCCAAAGACACTAGAGACAAAATTGTACACCTCCACAAGGCTGGAAAGGGCTACGGGGAAATTGCCAAGCAGCTTGGTGAAAAAAGGTCCACTGTTGGAGCAATCATTAGAAAATGGAAGAAGCTAAACATGACTGTCAGTCTCCCTCGGACTGGGGCTCCATGCAAGATCTCACCTCGTGGGGTCTCAATGATCCTAAGAAAGGTGAGAAATCAGCCCAGAACTACACGGGAGGAGCTGGTCAATGACCTGAAAAGAGCTGGAACCACCGTTTCCAAGGTTACTGTTGGTAATACATTAAGACGTCATGGTTTGAAATCATGCATGGCACGGAAGGTTCCCCTGCTTAAACCAGCACATGTCAAGGCCCGTCTTAAGTTTGCCAATGACCATTTGGATGATCCAGAGGAGTCATGGGAGAAAGTCATGTGGTCAGATGAGACCAAAATAGAACTTTTTGGTCATAATTCCACTAAACGTGTTTGGAGGAAGAAGAATGATGAGTACCATCCCAAGAACACCATCCCTACTGTGAAGCATGGGGGTGGTAGCATCATGCTTTGGGGGTGTTTTTCTGCACATGGGACAGGGCGACTGCACTGTATTAAGGAGAGGATGACCGGGGCCATGTATTGCGAGATTTTGGGGAACAACCACCTTCCCTCAGTTAGAGCATTGAAGATGGGTCGAGGCTGGGTCTTCCAACATGACAATGACCCGAAGCACACAGCCAGGATAACCAAGGAGTGGCTCTGTAAGAAGCATATCAAGGTTCTGGCGTGGCCTAGCCAGTCTCCAGACCTAAACCCAATAGAGAATCTTTGGAGGGAGCTCAAACTCCGTGTTTCTCAGCGACAGCCCAGAAACCTGACTGATCTAGAGAAGATCTGTGTGGAGGAGTGGGCCAAAATCCCTCCTGCAGTGTGTGCAAACCTGGTGAAAAACTACAGGAAACGTTTGACCTCTGTAATTGCAAACAAAGGCTACTGTACCAAATATTAACATTGATTTTCTCAGGTGTTCAAATACTTATTTGCAGCTGTATCATACAAATAAATAGTTAAAAAATCATACATTGTGATTTCTGGATTTTTTTTTTTAGATTATGTCTCTCACAGTGGACATGCACCTACGATGACAATTTCAGACCCCTCCATGATTTCTAAGTGGGAGATCTTGCAAAATAGCAGGGTGTTCAAATACTTATTTTCCTCACTGTATGTATATATATATATATATATATATATATATATATATATATATATATATATATATATATATATATATATATACATATATATATATATATGTATGGTTTTTGGTTTTCAGTCTATGAGAGGTTTATTCGTGGAAACTAAGCTTGAGATATCGGAGTATGGCATGCTAATGAATTCAGATATAGTCCACACAGACACTTCTTTAAGCTATTGTAAGATGACTAAAATGGGGCTACCTCTAATTACAGAACCAAGGTCCTGCAGTCCTTAGAGGGAGGGCAGACAGCAAACAGGCTATTCAGCAATGGAGATGCAGAGTGCCACACACACATTTTCCTTCTTTCTGTATTTCATATACACACACTAGGTCTCGCTCCTCTCCCTTGCCCCCCTGGGTAACAGTTAGCATGGCCCCACATCCTTAAAATTGATTCTTTATAGAGTGCTGTGGGGCTGAATGGGGTGTTTGCTATAAAATTTCCTTCCCTGAGGTGCTGTGGAATAAGGAGCGTTGGGAAAGGGAAATGGGAGGGGTGGCAGAGAACAAGCGAGGAATGGAAAAGAATTGAGATTGCGTATGAGGAGGATTTAAGCTTTTGGGTTTAGGATTTTGACACCTTGCTACATGGAAAAAAGGTTTACATAGCGGCCCACTTTTTGATTTTATGCACATATATGCGGTCGTTTGTGTGCATACAAGAGCCCAATCACAGTCCTGCTGGAGAAAAGGGATTTGTCCATGCCTCAGCCTTTCACGGTTTCTTCCATCCCAGCTGATAGCAAAGTGACCTTGGATTTATCGCTCCTATCGGTGGGCCGCTGAAGGAATATTTACGAGGTTCCCAGCATTTATGGCTTGGCCTAATTGTGCAGGTCGGGCTTTTATTGGCTTTGTGTCTGCGGCAGGAGCCGCCATCGGGGAAAAATAAACCTTGAACCCAGTGCACGTGACCACCGCTCTAAACAAGGATGATGGTTAACCACAGACAAGTGATGAGAAATATCCCAAAGCCTTCTGTCACAGACAGATGTCTGTGCTTAGCATTCATTGTTTATTAGAGGGGAAGTATGTTGTTATGAATCTTGCCCACCTGTACGCCACATCTAAATAGCTCTCTTGGTTCTCATTAAGCCAAATTTGTATTCCTGTACATATAGGCGTGATCTGGATGTTAATAATTGTCTGTGGCTCCTTAAACTGAAGCTAAATCTTACCCCTGTGCAGAATCAACAATGTTTGCGCTTCATATTTAATCAAATCACTGCTCAGGATCCAAGATGTTATTTATTTATTGCATGCAGTGCATTGACAAGCCTAGTCTGTGCCATAAATAAATCTATCACCGCAGAGATCACACCATGCACTGTCAAGCCAAAGGCTGCAAGAATAGCATCACAGCAGAGCCGGGTCATTAAACAGACACATGTAATGACAATCAAAGGAGTGCAGATAAACATCTATGACATTGACTTTCCTGTTTAATCCGCCCCTCTCTAATGTCGTGCAAAAGCTTCGGGACAAATGTGGGACAAAACATCGGTTTGTTGATGTTTTATTCAGACTCAGCTGTAGGAATCTGCTGGGTTTGGTTATTGCAAAGCAGAAATAAACACATTGAATTAATTGTTAAAATAAATATGATCAATAATTTTATTTAGTAATGAAATCTATCTTTCTGTCAAATTTTTCAGCCAATCAGCGGGTAGCACGTGGCAGACGGTTGCAGATTTGGTGAAACTGGAGAAGCACACGGTTACTGGACTGTCTCCGAACACTGTTTACCTATTCATTGTGCGGGCGGTCAATGCATATGGCCTGAGTGACCCCAGCCCCATCTCAGAGCCCGTACGCACACAAGGTCTGTACACTGGGGACCAATCAATTTTATGACCTTTTTCATAGAGATCTTAAATGTGTAATACAAATTATATGTTGTATAACTGTTATTTAAATAGTGAAACTAATTGCAGGAGTTGTGATATAATAAAAAAAAATATGTTGTGCCTGTTTTCACATAATGTATAAAAATCTATTTAATTTTTTATTTAATTGCACCTAATCATGAAAACATCAAACATATCACAGACAAAAATACATATCACCAAAATCAGAAGAAAAATATTCTATCTATTTTTTTTTGTTTAATTAAAATCAACACTTATTTATTTATTTATTTGAAATTTATTTATTGATGAGGATAACCCCTTGAGATGAAACATCTCGTTGTACTTAAAAGTACAACAAAAAAATCTACTTTTATTTATTTATAAAGTGCTTCACAGTTATAATTAAAACATACATGTATAAAAACATTTACCATGACTAGCAAATGAAGGCATGACTACACACTCTTAGACATACATCCTCACACAACTGTATAGTGAGATCAGTATAGAAGAGAGAGAGAGAAAACTAAATAAAGTAAGTTATATAAATATTTTACAATTTACAATATATAAATATTTAATAAAAAAATTAAAAGAATACATATTGCTTTAACGAGAATTATATATATTTTTAACATTAAATAATGTCACAATACATACATTACAAAAAGTAAACTTTATTTTAATGCAAAATAAAATGCATTATATATTTTTTTGTTTACTATATCCTATATTTATATATTCGCATCATTTAAAGATGATAATGTTAGATGTCTCTTGGTGTCTTTTGCAGATGTGAGTCCTACAGGTCAAGGTGTGGACCACCGACAGGTGCAGAGGGAGCTGGGAGAGATGGCTGTTCAGCTTCATGAACCAGTGCTGCTGATGGCATCCAGAGTGAAGATCAGCTGGAACGTAAGTGCAACTGATATCTGCCCTCCAAATCAGCTCCTCACCGGCCTTGTGATTCACCTGCCGGCTCAGCTTATCTCATTTCTCTGTCTCGTTCTCCCTCTCTCCATCTGTCAGGTCGATCGTCAGTCTCAGTACATCCAGGGTTATCGTTTGCTTTATCGTCCTGTCGGCGGCTCCTGGTCCCAGCAGGAAGTGAAAGCTGCAACAGAGCGTAGCGCTGTCATCGCTAACCTGCTCAAAGGCACGGAATACGAGATTAAAATACGACCCTACTTTAACGAGTTCCAGGGCATGGACAGCCGCCCGCTGACGTTTCACACACCAGAGGAGGGTGAGATATCTGCAGCTCTTTCAGTTTCCATTTGATGCACTTCAATTTAATTTCCTTCTAATCAATTCAATTCGAGTTCATTCAGCCTAGTCCAACTCAATTCTATTCTGTTGTACATAATATGAAGATGAATCGCTTCATTCTGGCAAATAAAATTATGGAAAGGGATAATGTAGATTTACTATTAAGGAGACTCACTTTTCAAATTGTAATTTTAATTTAATTCTGTTCCAGTTCCGAGTGCCCCACCTCGTGCTGTAACCGTGGCAACAGTCAAGCTCAGCAACAGCTCCAGCATCAGTGTATCATGGCAGCCTCCTCCCACTGAGATGCAAAATGGAGTCATCCAAGAGTATAAGGTGAGATTTAGATGGCAATGTCCAATCCAGGGAATTTGCAAAAAGTAATTTGTTTATTCATAGTGAAGGCAAAAATGCTGCATGATGAAATTATATATATATATATATATATATATATATATATATATATATATATATATACATATGTATATATATATATATATATATATATATATATATATATATATATATATATATATATATATATATTACAGTAATGAATTATATATATATTTTTTTTTTTTTTTTTTTTTTTTTTATTGTCATTAAAAATGTCACAATACATAAATTATGAATGGTGCGAAATGTAAGCTTAATTTTCTTTATGCAAAATAAGATGCATTATATATATATATATATATATATATATATATATATATATATATATATATATATATATTTATTTATTTATTTATTTATTTTATTGTTTTCGGGGTGAAATATGATTGCAGATCATACCTGTGTTAAGACACTTAAGTATTTTTAAGTTTCTTAGTCTCATCTCGTTTCAGGTTTGGTGTTTGGGTAACGACTCTCAGACACGTTACCACATCAATCAGACGGTGGACGGGAACTTGCTGACCACTTTATTAAAAGGGCTTCTACCCGGCGTGTTGTACCAGGTGGAGGTAGCGGCTGTCACCAGCGCTGGTGTGGGCACTCACAGCCAGCCCGTATCTGTGCTTATCAGTGAGTGTTCACTGAAAACACAGCCCTGACTATTAAACTGAAAGAATTAAACTGTGAAATGCTTATGGAGTAGAAGTACAATTTTTTTGTAAATTCTCTTTGATTGCTTTTTAAAGCCCCGTTCTGAGAATAAATTGCTTAATTCTTTCAAATAAGCCGAGTCCTATTAAGACATTCTGACTGAGTAACACTTTGATCTGTCTTTGCTCTCTCTTTCTCTCTTCCCCTCCTTTTCAGAATTGCCCGCAGAGCAGCCCACAGTCACAGGTGGAGGCAGCGAATCTGACGAGAATGTAAGTCTGGCTGAGCAGATCACAGACGTAGTGAAGCAGCCTGCCTTCATCGCAGGCATTGGCGGAGCATGCTGGGTAATCCTTATGGGATTCAGCGTGTGGATCTATTGCAGACGGAAGAAGAGGAAAGAGCTCAGCCATTACACGGCATCATTTGCATACACACCTGCAGGTATGTGCACATATCACACCTAAAGAAACATTTAGCAGAGTTATTTTAGTACTATTTATATACTATTATAGTATTTATTCATATTTAGAATTTTAGCCTTTTATATTTAATTTAAGAAGTAATTTTGTGTTTTTGCCATTTTTATTAGTTTTTGTTTTTAATTTCTATTTACTTTAAATGTATTTTTATTTCAGTTTTAGTAGTAAGTTAGTAACAGTAAGTTTCCAAGGCAACATTTTTAATTTTCTTGTACATTTTTTTATCGAATATTTATATTTTATTTCATTTTAGCTTTATTTCAATTAACGTACCTTCAACCTTCATTCATGTCTTAATGTCTTAATTTCTGCCTGTGGTTGAATTCTGTTATATTTTTTACAGTTGGTTTTCCACATGGAGAAAGTTCTGGACTTAACGGAAGGTAAATGGCACTTTTAGCCTCTTAAGCATCAATTCAGTGTAAATACAGAGACATTTTAGATTCTATACTTAATGATTTTTTTTTATATGTCTGGTTATGCAGGCCTGGTATGCTGGGTACTAACATGGGAAATTACCCGTGGCTGGCTGATTCTTGGCCAACTACTAATCTTGTTCACAACGGGAAAGACTCTGTGAACTGCTGTACGTCTAAACATGACACCCCGGAGAGATATTATAATGGTAAGACTCGCTGTTATAGAACAACACCACCGACTGTACTGTTAAATTAATTTAACACTAAGTTTCCATAGCACAGAGTCTTATTAATTAAACCCTAATTAATTTACCATCGTGTCCTCAGAGGCGGGAATCTCTAATTACCTCAACCAAAATGAGAAGTACAGTGCAGACTCAAATGAAGGCCCCATCTACAGCACCATTGACCCCACCAGCGAGGACCTCCGCAGTTTCTCCGCTCCGTACTCTCAACACACCACACCCTACGCCAGCACTCCAATCATGCCTTTCACCAACCAGGCGCCCTGCAGCCCTGAACAAGATGGCAGCCATTGGATGGCTCAGCCTGGAACCTCCAATGCTCAATATGCCCAGCCAGACCGCTCCAAGACTGATAACGGTATCTCATAAGTCTTATCTGTTCCCTTCAGTGCTAGTATGAATGCTTTGCTTGGCTGAATAAGAGTTATATTATTATTGATATATTATTATAGAATTTATTTATATTGACAATTGGCTTTTATATGTAAAATTTCAGTTTTCATTTTCATTTTGGTTTTAGTAATTTTATGTGCTTTTGTCATTTTTATTCTTTTTTAAAAATATTTCTGTTTAGCTTTAATTTATCTTCAGTTTTAGTTCTTGTAATTTTAGTACCTCAACTAAGTTTCCTTGGCAAGGACCTTTTCTAAGTTTTTCATCTAATATTTAAATTTTATTTTATTTCAGTTCAGTTCAACAATTTTTTTTAATAATTTTAGTGTTTGTTAACAATAACAACACTGCTAAATTAAGTCTGAACTGAGTGCTTTTTATGTTCTTCACAAATCACTTGTTTTTCTACAGTAAAACAACCAAAGCAGAAATTGATGGGGAAGCCAGTAAAAACACCATCTCTCAACTGGATGGATGCATTGCCACCTCCACCCCTCTCTGGAGATCTGGACGAGTGTGAGGAGGAAGACGATAACGAACTAATCCAGGACATGGGGTAAAGTTCACTGGAAGGCTTCAGATTCATTTCAGTTCTGTGACAGCTGGACCTGCCTGAAAAAGACAGTTTTTAGCATTATTAAAGTGTTATTTTGACATTATACTATTGGTGATTTGACATGTTATTTAAACAATCTTGACAAAAACTTACAGTCTTTCTTCATTTAGGTAGGAGCTAAACTAGTAGAAAATAGCTGCCCAGAGAGTGTTCCATCAGGACTTTGGCAGACAAAACAAGTCTCAAGTCTCACCCTAAGTTCTTACACACGCTTTCAGCAATTCATTTTATTTTTTTAACTTCATTTCCATGTCTATGTGTCGACATCTTTTACCAATTTGCAGCATGTTGGCTAGCTGAGACATGGGCTTATTTAGCTTTCTGGACAAAGTTTTGCTGATTGTTCCAGGAACAGTCTCAAAATTCGCAGGGCCGGATCAGTTTGATTGCTGTTGACAAGCCTGTATATGGAGGCTAACAAAGTTAGCGATATGCTACCCTTGAGTCTGGCCTGTTTCCTCATGATGGCCTGACTGAATTATGTTTTCTTTTCCTAGTCTGTATCACATTAGTTCCTTGTTAGTAAAGCTCGCGGTCAGCAGTAGCCGCAGTGTGCCCCGGCCGCAGGCGCTGACGGGTAAAGATGCTCTTATTGCTTTCTGCCGCCACTTGAACCCAATGGATGCCCGTGAGGGGCACTAACGAGGGCGAGTCACATTAGCCGTAGCGGTTAACCAGCCCAGTGAGATCTGCGAATCCGATAACCTTGACATAGCCTCACGCAGTAACCGCATTAACAGCATTAGCCAGTGACAGGTACAACCCTTCTCAAGTTTCTTCCTTCGAGCATTACACGTTAATCAGGGCACAAGAGCGCAATGCAACACTCACAGCCAGACTGGATTTTCATAACTAACCCTCAAATGTGTGATGAACTATTGGATCGCAAGGTTAACCTTTGCACCAGCCCAAAGGCGAGAACATCGGCTCTGTTACTGAATTATGACTATAATCTTAATAATTCCCCCTTCAGCTCAGCGAGGCTCAAGAACTCAACAAAAAATTCAAGCAGCCACGCCAAAAAGTGTGTAGGTGTCATTCAGCTCAGCGTTTTGCCCTCAAAGTGCCCGAGGCAAAACATTGAGTCAGTGTCACTCAAAATGCCACTGCATTAAACTTATTTTCCATTGCTCTTGCATGGATTGGTCCCATGAGAGCTGAAAGATCACGCATATTGTTATCTGGAGGCCAGGCTGTCTCATTTGACAGAACGGCAGCAGGAATCGATATGCCACCGGTTGCATTGACCCGATGATTACTGCAGCAGGCAATCATAATGAGTGTGCCGTGATTGATTTAGCACAGAGGCACTGGAGTTACTTAACCGTCTGATAAAAATGAGGGAATTTAGTTATAAAGCAGAAAAAAAAATCACTTATTCTCCCACTCCAAGTGAGAAGGGCAAGTGAGTGATAAGAAAAGTTGATGTAATAGTTCGATGATGTGTTGGGTAGATCATGTGCTCTGACATCAACTCAAGTTTGAGTCTTTTCCAAGTTCATTTACATCATAGCCCAGCAAAACATGAGTTGCTGCTATTCGATGGCTAGTGGGAGTAAATTAGGATTTCTTATTACTTATTTTAGAATATTTTAAAACATTGTCCTTGCAAACATGAGTTTTCAATATTTCTATTATTATAGTATTATACTGTAGTATAGTTGGCTTTTTAGTCATATTTCAGTGCTGTACTTTATTTATGGACCTCAAAATAATATCGAGGCTTTTCTCCTCACACAGGTCCGATGAGGAAGAGTGGTGTCCTCCTCTCCCAGAGAGGACCTACCTCATGGACGGCACGATGGAGGACGGTCCTGCTCCTCCCCTTAGAGGAGAGGCTCCTTCCCCGACCACGTCCTACAGCCACCAATCCACCGCCACCTTAACTCCATCTCCCAGAGACGATGGCCACTGCCACGATATACCACGCTTACACCAGCTCGAACAGACACAGATAGCACGGTGAGACACCCACAGACACCCACCTTCAAATGATTTTTCACTATTTTTTGTGCATGTTTTTTTGATAGGTCAGCATTTCAGTTTATTCCACTTCTATTTTCCACATAAATAGCATAAAAAGTTAATGGAGAGTTTGAGTTCTAAGTTTGAAGAGTTTGAGGTCAACGTGATTTGCTTTTCTAAAACTTTATTTAGTGTATTTCAAAATATAAATTTGATAAGATGATGCGTAAATGACATTTGTTTTATTCTAGAGGCAATTTTCACTTTATGACAGTTAATATCAGCAATCCTTTAGGAAACTGCTCATTTTGCATTTTTCTCTGGCATTAATAGAATAGTTTATTTGTTTTCACTCTCTTAGGTGAATTTTTACAGTGCTGTTGTTTGTTCCTGCAGGAGAGAATATGTTTTAAGAATAATTTATTCCTCTGCAGGGTCCGTATTTGTAGATTATCACGGCACAGAGCAAATATTGAGAATCTCATTAAGCTTCCTTCTAGACTGCAGTTCTGCCAAGTTTAGAAAGATTATTTACTTTTACAAAGTGCTGATCTTGGCCTACTATGTTTTCATTTAATATGAGTGCCTATAACACTCTCCATGTGCCTCGTTGGCCCTGAAAATGCGGTTTTGAGTTAAAACAGAGATACATTGAGTGGGATGCATTTTAGATAGATATGAAGTCATTTTCTAATTTTCTGATCGTATTTCATCTTGTCAAACTTTGTTCTAACTGACAGTCGGTTGCCGTGCGGACCAGTGCCTGTGCCGCGAGCACCAAGCCCTCCTCTAACCCAGTCCAACCCAAACCTGTCGGCCAATCAGGAGTGTCCTGACAACACTGTGCCACACCGCTCAGTACATAAACGGGACCTGAGCCAAGGAGCTGCCCAAAGCGTAGAGAACATCAGCAACACCACGCCTGGTGTGTTTCAGTTTTCCATATAAACAAGTTTTAACAAATAAAATAACACTTCCATGCTCCCAGCAATATAAAATTACACACACTTTACAGATCTCCTTGGGTAGATTTTCTACCTAAAGCTACAATTGTTATTGTTGCATCATTGTCATGTCACATCCCTCCTTGCAGGTCGAGCGAGGCCCTCTGCAGACCACACGCCTCCTGGGCAGAAGTCCAAGGTGAAGAAGAAAACATCCAAGAGCGGTCAATACCGAAGAGATATACTGCAAGGCGGTGAGTTACTGACCAGGCCTTTTCCAGAGTGAAGTTAGTTAATCATTTATCCTGCTCCAGCATAGTTAACATGCTGGTCACATCTCTGCAGATCTACCCCCTCCACCAGAACCTCCCCCTGAGGATGAGATCCACTGTGCTCAACTAGGGGGATTCGAATGTGGGCAGACGTCCCTCGAGAGAGTGGGCAGCTCCCATTCCTCCATGGAGAGGAGAGAACAGAGCACACCCAATCGGAAAAACTCTTCTCATAGACGGATAGATGGTTAGAGAACACCTGACAGTCTTAAATGCTGTTATTCCTTTTTTTATACACATACACATATACACACACACATACACACACACACACACACTTATGTGTATATATATATATATTTATATATATTAGGGGTGTAACGATACACGTATTTGTATTGAACCGTTCCAAAATTTTTGTTAGCAGTTGCCGTGACACGACCACCGCAACGTTACCCAACATCAAATAGCAAACGTAATGAAAGCAGAACGAAACGGCTACTTATTATTTTGTGCTTCACGGACCGTTTATCAGTTTGTACCAATGTCAGTGCAGCACGAGCCGATCTTGATCAAGCGACACTGTTCCTACACAACGAGCGCTAAGAGATCCAGTAAAGAACGCATTTGAATTCGCCACAGAAGTAATAACATCTCTGCGAGATCTAGTGAGAAGCATTCACATTTCTCTGTTATTAACCATAGATCTCTATTAGATCAAACAGCGCTGACATGGAACCCAGGAGAAACATTGTGCCATGAATGGATTAGTTATAGGCTTTAAGTCCACAGATCAGCAACATTCACCATGGATTTAATGTAGTAACACTAACTGTAACCATTGGCCTAACTGTAACCAACTGTAACCTTTTTCCAGCACTTCACAACTCAAATATTATCATATTTAAATGTTATTTGTAATGTGATGACCTAAACATTATTTTTTCATCCTTCAAAGATTACCCCCATTTATTAAAGTAGAAGTTTAAAGATGTAGGAAAACTCACACTTATTAAAATTATAAATACAATTTCTCTGGTATTTATTTCTTTTTGCTGTTTCGAAAACATACCAAAACGTGACACCACTGTGTCGTATCGAACCGAACCATGAATTTTGTGAACCGTTACACCCCTAATATATATATATGTATATATATATATACATATATATATATATATATAGGGCCCTATTTTAACAATCTGAATCGCAAGTAGGCCTATCAAATGCGAACGTTGTGGGTGGATCTCGGCGCTGTTGCTATTATACCGGAGGGTTGACTCTTGCGCCCGACGCAAATCTAAAATGGGTTGGTCTGAAGTAGCTACATCAGGGTAGCCACGGGGTCTTAAAAGTCTTAAAAAGGTCTTAAATGTCATGTTCCTAAATTAAGGCCTTAAAAAGTCTTAAATTCCGTTGTCCAAGTCTTAATTTTTTAACGAAGGTCTTAAATTTCATTATACTAGCCTATTTATTCAAAGTCAACCAGACTGCAACGCAAGGTGAAATGGGGGAAAAAACAACAACAACGTGAAAATTCAACAGGGTTTAGCGTAACGTCAGAGAACGTCTAATTTCTAGTAGGCTATGCGCAAACAAGGGTTTTCGCGCCGGCGGCATTGAATCAACATTCTAATCAGTCGAGAGGAGAGACATCATTGGGAAGTGTCGTTCGGTTCGGTGTAACTGTTACGCATTTTCAAACCGAACGGGTTCGTTGGACCATTTTTCCTGCCGACCAAAATTTTATTATTTCAAATGTAGGTGCGTTGCGCGTGGCAAGCGCGCTCCTAATGTAAGAGACGCCGGCGCGACCACAACATTGTCCAACATCGAATGTGCAAACGTAATGCAAGCGGAACGAAACTGCTCGTTATTGTGTGGTTGAAGCAGGGGCGGCTGGCCAATAGAGGGCGCTGGGGCGCCGCCCCCCATGAGCCAGACCACAGTTTATGAGCCACACTCATTAAATAAATAAGTAAATACATACATAAATCATACATACAAATTGTCAGTATTTGTGTTTAAGATATTAAATACACCCAGTATATGTGAAAAATATGATAGAAATTAAAAATGTCTGCTTTTTCAACACGTCTCCTCCACCTGCGTGCACGTCTCATCTGGGGCGCTGGAGAAATCGCCCCAGAGAGGCGGGTCTGTGGAACAGCATAGCCAATTGCTGATTTAAGATATACATGTTTGACATAAACTGTAGCCAATCAGCGAGCTCAAATCTAGTCAGCTATGGGCGCTTCTGTTAGCGCCCCAAGCTGCGCGTGCCCGCCCGTGCCCGCACTCATGCGCGCCTATCTCCATCAGACTGCGGTCTATTCATGGGTCTATCGGCCTGGCTAGCTGGATGCGGTCATGCTAATTCCTTGTTTTGCTTTCCGTGATTACTTTTTAAAACAACAGGGACAGATCCAACATGGACAGTTACCGAAGTGAGGGACCTGTCTGAGAAAGTAACTAAACTTTTTTAGTTAACTTAAATTTCAAATGCATATGGAAAGTTTGTGCAATTTGTTTGTTTTTGTGTAAGAATGCTTCAGTCTTGTAATATGGCATTAAATAATTACTGACTTTTTCACAGAGCACTGGTATCATGCAGTTTGTGTTAAATTGTGTAATACTAATAATTATTTGTAATATTATTATTATTATTTGTTTTACAAAGATATGTAAAGGCAGTGGTTCTCAAACTGGGTTTGTGGTGGTTCTCAAACCGTGAGGTGACAGAAGGTGGTGCGGGAACAAAATGCTGAATTTTGCCGTTCCTTTAACGTTAATACTACCTCATCTTAAAATAAGATTTAAACCGAGCATGCATTTCTCTCAGGTTAAATGATGTAAATACATGACATACGATCAAATTACCTCATCTTTTGCGTTCAAAACTTTCTGCATTTAAGCAGCGTGTATAGGCTATATGACAGGTCTCGTACAGATTGCTGCCTCAGCAAATAGCGCTATACTGCCGTTCTCGACAATGTACGTTACCTTTGTAAAAGTAGGGATTTAAGTTAGCACTTACTAGCATGAAGAACAAATATAGACACAGGCTGAGCATGGAGATCGATATAAGATTCAAACTCTCTTCGATACCCTGTGTGAGTTCCTGTGTTTAATGTTGATCACATTATATGAAGATCCACATGATTGCGAATGTGACATTCATTTTTTTTTTTTACAACAGTTCAACAAACGAAATATTAATATTAAGTGATGTTAATTTTCAACACAGTTGTCAGTATTTTTACAATAAATTAATAGCTCCAATGAAAGCCACAGCAGAACTGCAGCACACAGCAATAATTGTGAACGAATCTTTAGAGTCAATGATTCAATGATTAATTCATAAATACAGCCACTTGATTCGTTACTGAATGAATGACTCGATGACTCATGACCTACTGGCGGTTTAAATTTAATATTTAAAAGCATCACTTCGTTTTTACCATCATTGCATATTTATCTATTTAACATTTTTTTTAATTCAAAGCATTATTTATTTTATAAAGGTATTTGTAAAGGTAAAAATGCACTTGAAAAAAATCGATTTAAGGGGGCAAATATTGTCCCTTACTGAAAAAGGTGTGACTGAAGAGTGTGGGTACGCAGAAGGATGTTAAAAGCCTCATGGGGTACAACTCTAAAAATTTTGAGAATCACTGGGACTGGGTTAAGGAATAGAACAAAATAAACATCAAAGCACAATACACATACCAAGGGCAGAAAGTAGGCCTAATACTCCCATGGTTACCAGACTATTGAAACTGGCTGAATATGACAGCCCCACCTAAGATATTTTTCACCAGCCGCCACTGGGTTGAAGGACCGTTTATCAGTTTGGACCAGTGCAGCACGAGCCGATCGTGATCATGCGACACTGTTACTACACAGCGCTAATAAGAGATCCAGTAAAGAAAGCATTTGAATTCGCCACAGAAGTAATAACATCGCTGCGAGATCTAGTGAGAAACATTCACATTCTCCGTTATTAACGGATCAAACAGCGCGTGGAAACCAGGAAGAAACATTGTGCCATGAATGAACTATCCAGTGTCCACAGATCTGCAACATTCACCATGGATTTACTGTAGTAACACTAACTGCACCATGGAAGTTTGGCAGGAATAGCCCCAATAATAACCTATCTCGGAATAGTAGGCTATAATGCTTTCAAGTAACATTACGTCGGTTTTATTTTGAGATGAATACAATTGCTGCCCTCAAATGTTAATCTGAACTAAAAATAGACCTTTGTTTATAACTACTACAATATTAGGTTACATTAATTTTTTTCCAAGGAGCTGTTTTATTTTATATGCTCCTAAGAATAGTCTATTATAGCTCCATCATTGCTCAAAGTAAAAAAAAAAAAAAAAAAATCATACTTTGTTAGTTTTAATTAAAAAAAAAAAATTCTCTGGCATTTCTTTCTTTTTGCTGTATCGAAAACGTACCGAACCGTGACACAAGTTACACCCCTACTATCTATATCTCTCTTACCTATCTGTCTACCCCTCTGAAGCAATGGTTGAAGCAATTTGAATACTGAGAAAACAAGACGATTTGAAAAGTTAGTTTATCTGTTTATTGTTATGAATGTTTGATATTTACCAAAAACATCACTTTGCAGTGTATTGTTGAATGAGTTTTTTTTTAATAATAAATGTATTTTTAATTAAAACATTTGTTAGTAATAGTCATTATTGGTATTTGATCTGGTGTTTTACGACTGCATAATGGGTGTGATGTAGGTCTTCATTTTCATTAAAGTGGTCTTAAAAAAGTCTTACATTTGGGGTTATCAAACCTGGGGAAACCCTTTACATTACTCATAGGTGTGGTTTGGGCGTAACGTGCAATAAACCAATCAGAGCGTCATCTCACATTCCCTTTAAAAGCAGGCGTGCTTGTTCCATGGCGGAATGTCTTGCCACTATTGGTCAAACAGGTTTGATCTGTCATTACTACAATTAGCCTGAATAATTTGGGTAAATGTGTAAGCTAGATTTATTTTTCACATCTTCATGGACACCATAATGATTTCCCTCGTGTGGTAATATTTTTCCTTGTAATTATGTATGGTTTGCACTAATTGGAACTGCTGCGTCTGTGTAGATGAGAGAAGCAAAGTGTATGCGCGTTGTGCACACGCTACATTATGGCCAAGCATGCACCCTTAAAATAGCATCTGAATAACGCGCAACTGACTTTAGACTAGGTTTTTCCTGGTCTGTGGCGGAATTGTTTTCTGAAACTGAACTGAACTGAACGGAACAAAATAGGAATGATACTTGCGTCGGTGTACAAAGTCAGTTGCGCTGGTTGCAAGATAGGGCCCATACACTTTTTCAGTAATTTTTTTTTATACCCCTAACATGGTTTTGTTTATGTGCCTCTCAGCAGAGGATGATTTAATTCCTTACAACAAGCCCAACTTCCTGTCTCGCGGTCAGATGTCCAGCAATTGCTCCACAACAGGAAGTTCATCATCACGGGGGTCAACAGGATCACGAGGGCACGGAACGGGCAGGAAGAGAAATGATGTAAGACCTATTAACATTTCTCACACTACAGAAAATCATTTTCTTGATCAATATTTTTGTCTTTTATCTAGTAAAAATGTTGAATAATCCTTAAAACAATATTAATATTTACAATTTACTGTACTTCATTTAAAAAAAATACACTTATGATTTATGAAAATACTCTATTTTAAGACTATATATTAAGACTTGTTTCAGAGAATATATTTAAATTTATTTATTGAGTTAATTTAGTATTTGTCTTAACACATAAACATTTCTTTTTTATGCTTAAAACAATTGTTACACAGTTTTGCTGAAGTAAATCCATCTTGTTTAAGAATGTTTAGATATATGTACAGTAATACTGATTGTGTTTTTTAAAGTATATGCTCTCAAGATTTAATCCTCGTCCTCCCAAATCCTAACCCTAATCCCAAATCTTAAACATTAGCTGAGCTTAGTCAAACACAGGCTCACCAAACATGTGCATTAGTTTATCTTTTCTTAACACTCATTCATTGGTGAGACAGAATTGACTAAGTGTGGATGAGTCTAGACTGGATGAGTCCATCTGGCTGTTGGGCACTTAATGTGAGTGTTGTGTAGAGCAGAGGAGACACAGTACTTTTAGCCAGCAATCAGACACTTCCTCTGAAGTACATTCCCTACTGCTCAGGGAACAGATGACAGAAGAGATACTGCAACTGGCTGATCCGTCTGTAAAGTGCTTTTTTCTTCTCATATCAAACACTTGCACAATCACTCTTAAAATCAAGTTTTACAGTTCTCAAATACAAAAAGAAGAGACTCTTAGAAAAAGTTGTCATATTCTTTCTTACTAAATGCTTTTTATTCACTAAAGAGTTCCAGCTCTAAAATCTAACTGAATGAAACCCGTTCAAAGCTGTAAAATAGCAAATATACCTGTAAAAAATAACCTGTGAACAGTAAATAATAATTCTTGCATTATTTGGTGACAATATTGCTTGTAATTAATAATACTAGTTATTGTTATTACAGTGGCTGCATGTCGTGTAACTGAGTAATGTCCAAAAAATAGTGTGTCCAGAAATACCACAATACTTTACTCATATACCACAATATTTTACCACAATACGTTTCTCACCATTTATTTGAGAAATCAAATTAGGAAGAACTAGTTGCATGGGCCAAAGTGGCCATAACACTTTTTGTCTTTTTACATTGTTTCCCTATAGACATGAATAGCTCTGTGATGGGCACTGGGTTACACACTCCATATGAGTAATCCACATAAAAATACGTCCACATAATCCATATGATGTGCACCCTCTTCTCAGGTTACCCCCTCTGGAACATAAAGGACAGGCCACATAAAAGAGGGCTATACGTTCCCTGGGGAGGGAGTTTCGGGTTACCCCGTCCAGTCACGGTGGTTAGCATTATCTTTCCAGTCGGACAGAGAGCGTGAATAGATGCTTGACGGAGAAGGGGTCTGCCTTTATTCTGTGTCCTCAGATCTTGTCACGTCCCATGATGGACAATCCCTGCTGCATTAAGTCATCTATAGTCATACCAAACCAAAAAGACTTTCTTTTGTCCTGAGAGGCCACAATTATTTGCTGAACAGACCAGCTAAGCTGGTTGACCAGTTTAAATGACCAGTTAAAACCATTGGTTACCACTTGTCTATATTTTAGCCACTTTCATGAAGGTTTTAGCATCTTACAATGGTGAAGTTGCTATAATAACCAGCATTGTTCATCTAAAACCATCTTAGAATCTGGTTCAAACTGGTCTGAACTGTTTTATTAAGATTTTGAAATGACTGTATTTGCATCAAACGTTATTCTGTCATTTTAAAAGCTTGTTTATCTTTTGTTTTGTCACTCAAACTTTCTTTTTGTCTACTCTTTTAGGAGATGAGATAAGGGAAGGCTTTGAGACACATGAAGTTTGACTTGGGCATCCTTCCGTTTTTCGTTCGGAAACCGAAGAGAAGAACCGAAGAAAAGTGGATGAGTGTACAGATTTCAGAACGTGAATCTGGGACTTTTGATTATGTTATTAATTATTGTTATTATTGTTATTTATGACCTTCACAGGGGCATTTTTCATCACGCTGTCACTGTAAATAATCATCCGTTGAAGCTTTTTACATGGGGTCCAGATGCCTGGAAAAAAGAGTATATTGTATTTATACATGAAAGAAGAAATTAAATCATGTTAAAAGCTCCGATATTATAGATAAGTTAATGTCTGAATGTGCCAACCATGTAGAAATGTATACAGCAGCATTTCAAAGCATTATAATATTGCACTCTCGTTGTGTTGGAGAACAACAACAAAAAAAATAGAAAGCACAATACGTGTTGTTTGACCAGCGAGCTAGACAGCAAGTCTGATGACCTTAACCAGGCCGAGGACGCTTCTGTCTGTCCGTCTCGTCTCCGTCTGTGAATCCCCATCGTTGCGGTCACAAGAGAATGTGGTCCCTTTCCCCCTTTCTTTTCAAAGCCAAGAGAGTGTCATTTGACGACTGTTGTGAACGATTGTATTTGTCTTTTTTAAGGAGTGTTTTGGAGATCGTGAGGAAATGTATTTCATTCAAAAACCAAAATTATGTTCCTTTGACTAACTTTTTGGTAGTCTTTGTTGTTTTGTATAAATAAAATAAAATACATTCTAAGCTACGTGTTTGTCTTGAAATCGAAGTTTTTGAAAGTTATGTTGAAAATAATTTTATTTAGAAATTAAAGGCACACTATGTAATTTTTCGCCACTAGAGGTCGTTTATTCAAAAACAAAGGCTTAGCTTGATGACGCCTTGATTTCGCAGAATCATGGGAGTTGTTGTCTTCACCTATACAGCCGGTGGAGAATACGACGGAACTCGGGAGGCTTTCATTATGCCGCAGACCGCTTCCGCTTCTTCTGGTCATGTGTATGTGTGTATCGATATTAGGCATGGTACTCGCGGAAAATCAAGAAAACGAGATTTAAACAAGAAGACTAACTGTGTTGAGCTGTATAACAATGATTTGTTTTCTGTCTATAAATGTATCCAAACAGTTGCTCACCTGTCTAATAACATAATATATTACAGCGTCTTTGGTGTTTCCATGGTTTCTACTAAATAAAACCGGAAATCGAGGGTAACGCAGGTATGATGTCATTGAAAGGCAACGCACAGACATGGTACATGGCCTGGTTAAAACTGCATATTTCTCTGGATTTAAACATTATTAGAAACATTTGGGATAATGTAAATACACAAATCAATAAAATATATAACATTGTTCTAGTGGTTTTTGGAAATTTCAATCAAGAAATCGTACATAGTGTGCCTTTAAGCCGAAAGTTTACAGCAACAAAGACAAAGCGTGAACGTTAACAGCTGAGACCGTTAAAATCTGTGGTTCCTAAGGTTACGGCAGGCACATAGCAGCTACTTCCACCTGGTTGAACAGCCACTGAGGGGCGTGAAATTACCTCTTCCCGGGCAACACTGGATGCTGAGGAGACGGGGAAGAGGAATGAAGAAAAGAGTGTGGAGAAAGAGACAGTGAGTTAGATAAAACAAGTAGAGGGTAAAGAATGAAACAAAGAATGTGAGTGACTCCCATCGGTGAGACTAGCCTGAGTCAGAGAAATCAGAAAGAAAAACGGCAAATAAGTATTTAGATGAAAAGGAAGGCAGTGTGCATTTGTAGACCATAGCTGTGTCCGAAACCGCTCCCTATCCACTATATAGTGCACTATATCGGGTGTCGGCCATTTTGAAGTGGTGTCCGAATTCTGAGTGAACGACATCATTCCCTACATTCGTTCACTACTTTTACCCACAATTCTCTCTGAATTCGAGTGTACATTCGTTGTACACTTGCTGAAGCACTATTTCCCACAATCCAATGCGAAGTGGACTGAGCGCGTGTGAAAGTGCGGTAGCGAGCAAGTTTAAACCAGAGATTACTTTACAGCTTTCTTATTTCTGCTTTAACATTTATTTCATGCTAGTTTGTTTTTGTTTTGTTTTTTATTAATTCGAATTCCGAATTCACTCACTTCATTTCGTTCACTCCTTGCAGATATAGTGCACTCAAATGCCATATATAGGGATTAGTGAATGAGTGAACGAGTGAGCGGTTTCGGACACAGCTCATGAGTAAAAAGGCGAATATAAATAAACAACAAGCCATTTGAGCGGTCTTTACCTCTGTAACATTTTATGCGTTTGTTTGGTCCAGGGAGGGGAATCCGGATCCATAATTACATGTATTAATTATGGGGGTGGTACATAATTACAAGTAACTAACCCTTAAACAAACCCTAACCTTAACTCTTTAGTAAGTACATGTAGTTACTCTTATTTGAGTTAGTACAATGTAACTACGTCACCTTTTAATGAAGTGCAACCTATAATAATATACAGTACCAAACAACAAACATGTAGTAATAATAGCCTATAGGCTGTTCCATGCAGACATGTGCTCACTAAATGCATAATGTGTGTTTAAGTTATATCACATATGCACACAGAAGTCCCCTTACGAAAAAAAAGTAGCCTGTAGCCTACTTTAAGTATATTTTAAGTATACTTTATGTGGTAAGTATGCCTTTATAATATCAATGTACTAGATAGCTACTTTTAAGTGTACTGTTTCTATACTACTTGGGACTAAATTGGCCCTCTTTTTAGAGTATAAAATATACTTTTAAGTATAAGCTACTTTAAGTGTAACAGTAGTAAACTTTGAGTACACAACTAGTTTACAACTAGACCTTTTTCAGAGCAACATCATGACTGGTATGAAAGCAAGGCTGTGAGAGATAGACTTGACGTGTTTTCAGTAGCATACGCTGCAAAAAGCTGTATAAAGCTCTTAGATCACTTGTAATTTTCCACAACTCATATTGTCTGGGGCTTTTTGTCAACTTGAATTTCTTGGAAAGACATTTTTGCAGTGTTTAGTCAGCAGAACAACCCACAAAAAAAAAACACATTAAATAACAGTACAGCCCACTGAAGAGATGTAGCCTATCTATCCCTCACAGCCTCGCTTTCATTTACGTTAAAAGTCACAGATGGCTCTGCTGTGATTAAGGTCGTGATTACTTAAGGATTCACTAAAAAGAATTGTCTCATTTGATTCAATCGTTCGGTTTGTTTTTGGTCCACTAAACCGGGAGTCCACCGCTGATTGATTGTGCTGTTTCTTTTCTTTCTTTCTTTTTAACTCATAACATAAGTACTAACTAACCCATAAGAGTTATTCATTCTGTAATCGGACTACTCTGATTATCGCACTGTATATTTTATTAGCGGTTTTGCGCCATCTCTGTGCAAAACTCTGTCACAGAAAAATTCACATGCAAGAACCGTTAATGGAGCCGAATGTCAATATTTTTTTTAACCCACAGAACTGAATAAGTTCCCAACTGTAATTCTGGAATGTTCATGTTAAAAAAAGAAGAAGAAGAAGAGAAAAAAACGAAACCTAACCCAGGGGTGGCCACCTTCCTGAAGAGATTAGCTCCAACCTTAACAAACCTAAACCCACTAATCAAGGTCTGTAGGATCACTGGAAGATTCCATACAGATTCCTAAACATCTCTCATCTCAACAAGGCTGTTGATCTAAGAACATGATGTCACTTGGTAAAATTCTGGTCAGTGTGCATGTAGGTACTCATCTGTGCTATTAAAGTTTTTAAACTTCATAAACAATAAAGTTTTGCGCAAAATCCAGTCAAAGGTTCTTCTCATGATTCTGGTGGATCACATGGAGGGTGCAATTTATTGCGAGATGTTGAGGGTACAGAGATCATCTGAGCTTTCACCTTTGAAGGTCTCCTTAGAATTCAAACCAAGTAGTCAAGACACGCACTCTTCCTTAAGTGGAAGCCCACTACCCATAAATCACCAGCTCATTCATTAGCTTTGTGTCAGTGGAGACACGCCCAGGAGGGCCAGAGGGGAGCGAAGCGCAGTCAAAATACCATTCTCCCATTTCCATGTTAATTACAGAACCCAGAGATGGATGCCTTCAACCTCATTGTTCATTTAATGTATGCAAAGCACATGCAATTGCCGCATTAAAACCAAGAGGACAATGTTCAAACAAGCTAGTAAAACAGTGGCTTTGGCATTTGGCTTTGAAATCAATGTCAAGATGTTTTACGACAAACACCAGGTTAAATCGGTTGAATGCTCTTTAGAGACGAGAAAAGCGTGTTTAGAGTCGCACAGCTGCCAGGCTGTTAGCGAGGTCTGAAGACTCATTTATGTGGCAAGTGAGCAATGTTTGTGCCTGTGAGATAAACTGAACCATCAGCCCGTGAGAGGCTCTTGAAAACGCAGTCAACTGTTTTGGTGTAATCTCTGCAATTCTTGACCAATTGCGCATCTTTTCTCTCTGCAGCTCCAGTTGAACTGGCTTGGATTTGCATACCCTGCCTGTGGAGCGTAGGCTTTAGGGAACAGAAGGACCCTTGAGTTTAATCTTTCTCAGGGCAGATCTGGGTCAGTGAAGGCCAACAGAAGGCTGGATCCCATGGGGTCTGTGCAAAACACTCTGAACCACCGACTGGGCACAGGACCTCGGGTAAGCCCACTCAACTGGATGGCGCGCCACGCAGGGGCTTTAATTTTCATTTAGTGTGTTGACGGATACGGACAAGAGAGATGACTCAGGTGTTTGACATTAATGTCAATTTGGCTGATAATTAAGAGCTGCGATGTATTAGGAGATCCATCCCATGTGCTAACTTCCTGGAAACATTTGGGGCTGACAGAACTCAGAAAGAGTCTGACAGAAATTTGGAGACAGCTTGGTTTTAAATTTCCCTGGCAAGTGAATTGTTAGTGGAACAACTGGAACCGTTCCTTGCCGGGAAAAGTGTCTTTTATTTCTCATTTGCAACTTTATATTCCACAATTGAGAGTTCTTTTTGTGTATTTGCAACTTTATATAATTGCAACTAATTCTCACGATTATAACTTTATTTCTCTCTATTTCTCAAGTTTGTGACTATTAATTGTGTTTGCAACTTTATTTCTCATATTTGTAATGACTTTTGATCTAACAATTGTGACTTCATTTGTTGTATTTGCAACTATCATATTTGTTACTATATCGTATTTGCAACTTCATTTCTCATATTTGTGACTTTTTGCCGGGAAAATCAAAAACATGTGAAGTTTACACGCGCTCCCGAGAGCTTCTGTTCCGTTCTATGTCACATGAAACGAATGCTTAATACAATGTTCAGGATAATGCCGAAAGAGATACAGTTGTGGTCAGAATTACTGGCACCTCTGGTAAATATAATCAAAGATGGCTGTAAAAATAAATCTGCATTGTTTATCCTGATCTTTCAAAAAAAAAGAAATAAAATAATTGAAAGTAGGGGGAAAATCACATTATGAAATAAACGCTTTTCTCCAAAACAAGTTGGCCACAATTATTGGCACCCTTGTATTAAATACTTTTAGCAACCTACTTTTGCCAAGATACCAGCTCTGAGTTTTCTCCTATAATGCCTGATGAGTTTGGAGAACACCTGACAAGAGATCAGAGACCATTCCTCCATTCAGAATCTCTCCAGATCCTTCAGATTCCCAGATCCATGTTGGTGCTTCTTCTCTTCAGTTCAGCCCACTCGTTTTCTATAGGGTTCAGGTCAGGGAGCAATGGCTGAAGCTTCATTTCGTGCTCAGTGTCACATGTTTGTGTTGATTTTGATGTTTGTTTTGGATCGTTGTCCTGATGGAAGATCCAACCTCGGCCCATTATAAGATTTCTAGCAGAGGCCATCAGGTTTTGATTTTTTTTCTGTTGGTATTTGCCAGAATCCATGATACCATGTATCTGAACACGATGTCCAGGACCTCCAGCAAAAAAATAGGCCCCCAACATTAAAGATCCAGCGGTATATTTAACCGTAGGCATGAGGTACTTTTTATCCCTGTTTGCACCAAACACATCTAGTTTGTTTGCTGCCAAAAAGCTATTTGTTTCATCTGACCATAGAATCTGGTCCCTTTTGAAGTTTCAGTCGTGTCTGACAGTGACAACTTGAATATGCTGGAGTTTGTTTTTGGATGTGCGAGGTGGATTTTTCTTGAAACCCTCCCAAACAACATGTTTGGGTTGTTTGAATTTATTTATTTATTTTTGGCTTTCTGACCCCAAGACTCAACTAATCTCTGCAATTCTGCAATCCATCTGTGATCCTTGGAGAGCCTTTGGCCACTCAAACCTTCCTCCTCGCAATATAGACACACGTCCTCGTCCAGGCAGATTCATAGCTATTTCATACTCCTGTGAAACAAGAAGCCATAGCTAGACAATTTCCTAGTCACCCTGGTGTGCTTAAAAAAGGTAAACATTAATGGGAATATACTTCAGAGATATTTTACTCATAAAAAAGTCTAGGGGTGCCAATAATTGTGGAGAAAAACATTTATTTCATAATGTGAATTTCCCCTTTACTAAAAAATGAATGGTTCGATTTTTGTAACGAAAGATCAAAAGAATAAACAATGCATCTTTGATCATGTTTGCCAGGGGTGCCAATAATTCTGAGCACAACTGTATTCTGTACTGTAATGTCAATGTGTCATGCAAAGAAAATGGATTAATTCAAACTATAGTCTCACATAGTCAGATCTGTATACTCAAATATACTTTTATAATCAAACTATCATAACAGTGTTGACATGATGCCGATAAATTGCAGAGCTGATGCAATCATATCCACATCAATATGATTAGATGCTTTCTTAACTGCTGTTTTGTGTCTTTGTGTGTGTGTGTCTGTTTATTTTGTTATTTAGAGGAAAGTGCGCAGCACATATTTACAGTACATATTCATCTAAACGTCGCTCTCAACAGCGTGGATGGCGTCCGGATGTTAACAGTATATCGCTGCAAAAGGTATTTCCAAGAAATTACAACTTCATTTTACTTCCAAGCAAAGAATGATAAAGAATTTTGCCTTGATTCACGTTTAGTCTCTTGCACATTTATTTTTCAATAAAACAGGACATTTTATATTTGCATTAATGAAGGAACTCGAATTGTTTCATGCAAAAAATAATCCTTGGGGACAAATGCGGGGTGCTCTGCTGTGACAAATGAAAGAAAGAAACAAGAGAAGCAAAAGTTGGTAACATTTTAGTGTGGTCATGCATGGCAAACTGGGTCAAAGGATTACCAGCAGGCTATAAAAAGATGCCTTTTTGGCCATACACGAATTCAAGGCTGTAGATCCAAGTAGTGTGTTTGTGTGCACATGCATAAAAGTGTGTAATGGGGGAGGTGTGTTTTGTGCCAAGCATATGGCCGTAGGGAGAGAGAGAGAGAGAAGGGGACAAGCGATAATCCCTCTGCAGTCGTGCCAGGGTCACTTGTGTTTTCTGTGTGTGTGTGTGTGTCCAGTGGGTGTCTAGGGTTGTCTGATTTTGTTCTTCTGGCTTGCGGTGAGGATTAGAGCTCTGGAGGGGCCGTACATGTTCTCTTGACAGACCTCTTGTGCACCCTTAACTACGAGACAGTAGGACACAAATGCAACAAACACATGTCAGTGATCCAAGAGGCCGATACTTGCGATAAAATACTCATTTATTAACTTTTAAAGGCAATTAGTAAAAATAAAATGAGCTAAAATTTCACTTTTTAGAAGTGCAGAGTGTGAGGAATATTTGACGTGCATTAAAAAATGACAGCTAAAACAATATTTCGAATGAAAAAACTACGTTCATACAAACAAAAAACAATAATCAATAAAAATAAAAGTTATCTAAAGTTGCTAACATTGTTCCATTATATAGCAGGTTAAATGCAAACTTGACTAACATTTTTCAAAACAAAATTGAAAGAAAGAATAATAAAAATGAATCATAAAATACAAAACATCTTGTAGAATAATTCCTGTGTATTTTAGAGAACTCTGTCATATAAAAGCGTATTTGATTTATAAAAGCGTATGTGGAGGTTTATTAAATAAAACTGGTTTATTTACATGTCTTCGAATGCCAATGTGAATGTCCTGTACAATAGTCTTTATTATGGTGTGGTACAACTGTACAAGTGGCGTACACTGCGCACACTGTACCTTACAGCAGTGTGTTTTTCCATTTAATTGACCTTGCTACAAACCCAAGACCATCAAAACTACAAGGAGGGGGGGTTGCCCTGAGGAACGCAGGGAAATGTAGTCCATAAACAACCCTTAAGCGTGTACAAGTCGATCATCGGTGCGAGGGGGTCTCCAGATGTCCTCTCCAGTGCTCAATGCCCGAGTGTCTGCTAGATGTGGCCGTTCTTCTGGTCTCTCTGGAGGCTTTGAACTGGGCCTCCAGCTCCTCCACCCAAGCCGTGCTCCAGTCCCACACGGGCAGCGGCTCCACCTCTCCAAAACACTCTCGAGGGGGGAACAGAACGCTCAGGGGGGATGCAGGCGGGGAGAAATCTGCAGAAAATGCACGAACACACACACACATCACAAAGGAAATCAAGAGCGATGTATGCATACACATGCACATAGGTGCAATACACACAACCAAAAGCAATCTGTTAATACGTATAAAGTCGCACAAGTCAATTTGACCATAATAACGCTGAATGATAATGCACATCGCTGCTGAACCCATCGGTTACAATGTACTAGTCATTTAACCTGATGCATTCACGGAGATTGAAAGACAGATAGAGAGAGAGAGAGTGAAAGGGGGAAACAATCAGCAAATGGAGAGAGGAAAGTCCCTGTAGGTTTCTCTTTTGAAAGGCGTGATTGATTTGCTGAAACTTCAGAGAGGATGGTGGGGGAGTTCAGACAATTTGCAGACAGGTCCTCAAATCCCATTATTTCTCATTGTACCAAAGTGGGGCTGCTATTTTTCACTGTCTCATTGGGAAGCGTAATGCTGCGGTGCCTTGTGAATGTGATCTGACAATGAGAATTCTCATCCAAAATACAGTTCTCCAATTAAATTATGCAACGATCCCAAAAGGTGCTTAAGTGACACTTTAAATAGTTTAAATGGGATTGCATTAAATAAATAAAAAATTTCAAATAAAATAGTGCAAAAGCTTTTCTCAGAACTAACCTAACTTTTCTGAGCCATTTTTTTGTCTCTAGATGAAGGCTGGTGTAGTTTATCACAATTATGAATATGTTCAATTAAAATTTGACAACTTGAAAGTGTCCAAAAGCATTTTATCTTCATTTATCATTTCAAACCTATTTTGCTTGTGCTGTCTTCCTATAGAATAAAAGCAACTTGGGTTGATATTTTGTTATTTACTGCAATGCAATGGTATTCGAATATTAAATGTGACCAGATGTCTTAAGGCCACTTCATACATAATTATGATCTGAATTGAAGTGAATATTTACATAATACTTATTTGACGACTATGCAAATGAGGCACAAAAAAACAGTACAGCCTTACAGAGCTGAGAAATTAATAATAAACTGAAAAAGGGTGGTGAGCAGCAAATAAAACTGAAATGTGATCAGTTTTAGAAACTAATGCAGCCAGACTTATAAATAACTTATAAGTATGCCCATTAGACATTTGCAGAACAGGTTTAAACAAGGTCAAATGTGAGATTTGAGAGTACTACACTATTACTGGTACCTGAAAGCTTGATTTAGATTTTCACCCAAATGTTTTTTTTTATTTACAGTTTATTTTATCATGCACTACTTAGTGGCCATTCCAATTGTGTGGAAATGAGCAGAGCTTCCATGTGCTGAATCTGTGTGGACCTGCTGATAAAGCCACAGACCTCGACTGCATGAGCAGATTCTTCCACCTAGTGGCCATTTCTGCCAACTACATCAGTATTGCTGTTAGCAAACTTGATACTTGAATAATCATGTGGAGACTATAAATAAAACAACCTAATTCAACAGAGGTTGAAGAGAGTTATATCTTGCCTGATAAAGTACCGCTCATAGATTCGGCTGTCAGAGCCAGGACGCGGGCAAAGTTCGCGTCGTTTATGAACGAGCAGTCAGAAGAGCTGATGATGCTCGTTCGAGCGCTCGCCGCGTTGCTCTCGGACACCGAACCCCAGCCGTTCCACAACGAACCCTCCCATTCGCTGTAACAGGAGGAGGGCGTGCTTCTCAGGGTGGCTCCCCTGAGTCCGATCGGCTGGCATCCCTGCTCATCATCCATCTCCTGGTCGACAGGCCCGCAGATGTAACCGAACGTGGGCGTGGGAGAGAACGGACGGGGCATTGATGGAGAACTCTGATGAGACGTACTGATGGGAGACATCAAAATCAGCCCTCGTCTTGATACTTTATTCACATAAATGCTCTTTCAGGTGTTCTCTTACCTCGTTCCCTGTGGTTTAGGGCTGATCTCCATGTACTGAGCGTGGCCCTGAGTACTGAGCGTGGTGTCCTGGTAGTCATCGGTGGAGAGACAGAAGGAGGTAGTGGACAGGTGGCTATAGGACGGGCTGAGCTGGGCTGGGCTGTGGTGGGTTGGACAGCCCGTAGTGGACATAGTGAAACCCTGGAGCCCAGAGGCAGCGCACACAGACTGCTGAGAGCCGATGTCGACCGTCAGCTTGGTGGATCTGGTCGACCTGAGGGATCAGAATACATGTTTAAATTCATACTAGCGTACTACTCTTACTATTTCTGGCATTGCTACATTTCTTTTAAATTATGTTACATGTAATAATACAGTATATAATTCTCTATTATTTTACGGGGCTTACTTTTTCATGTAGGCTTAGCATACTGTTAGCCATTTAACCTGCTAGCTTGGCGTTTACCATACGCAAATGTTCAATTATAAGATTTAATAGTTTAATTAAACATGTGTAGATAGCAGACTAATTGTTCAGGTCAGCTGCATTTCAAATGCAGGGGGAACAAGATATCGTAGTCATAAATTAAGAATTAAAATTGTTCCCTTGTTTTAGATAAATTGTGGCCACGTTTTACTAATTTGTAGCTTTTTTTGTTAAATTGTGACAATGATTTGGGTTTAATGAAAACATGGGAACAAATTAGTAGCTTACAACATGGCCACGATTTACCTAAAACTAGGGAATTAATTAAACGTGGCTATGATTGAACTAAAACAAGGGAATAAATTAATAAAATATGGCCACAAATTACTGAGTCATGGGAACATATTCCTAATTCACGCTCAAGATATCCTTTTTTTCCCTGCACGTCTCACAAATGAGATCTCTTCAATGACAGAAATTTAGAATATTTGAGAAGTAAAAACAAGTAACCAGATTCTCCGATTTTTTCTTCTGATGAAAAGACCAAAGTAATCGCACATACGTAGGGGGAGAGCAGGGGCGAAAGTACCATTTTTCAGAATTTCTTTCTTTTAAAAGATAATGTTTTATACACAAATATGTTTTTGCTGTGGTCAAAAACTCACAAGTGTGTTCTATCAATACCAGGTGGTATTTTGTACCTGCTTCAGTATAATTTCACTTTGAACATACTCTAGGTTGCACATTGTTACTTTCTATCATTTCGAGTGCGAAATGATAGGAAATGATAAGGTGTTTGTATGAGACTCTGAGTGGGAAGTTCTGTGTCCGTTCCTGCTAGCTAGTTTGCACCGCCGGAAGAAACTTCCTGTTTGTGTCCTACAGCATTTAAAACACAATTCCTCTCACTTACAGACCTTCTAATAAATAGTGTGGGCCATTTCCCCTTCTGCCTCCCTGTCCATTAGATTTGAGATACAGGCTAAATTGGTTTCCAGTCTTTTAGTCTGAGAGCAGAGAGAGTCAGTAGTAGACTTCTCTCTTCTCACGCTATAAAGACATGGTATTGTCACAGACACTGTCATTACGGACATGCAGGGGCGCAACCCCTCAAGTTGTCTGTGAGAAATGGACATAAATCTCTGTGGCAGTGGTGATTTAGCACCACTCACATCCTGCTATGTCAGAATGCTGAAACACTGAAGTTTATCATCATTTATGAAGCCACAATGAGAAGAAAGACAATCTAAAGTTCTAGTATATTCCTGTGCACTAAACTTTGCAGGAAGCTAGGAGTTTACAGCTTCTCAAATGTTTCATCTGAGAAAAAGACCCAAGTGATCTCATTTCTCCTTTATAGATTCAGAAGTTGTTACACACTGTGCTCTGATTTCCCTAGACAACCTGTAAACCTCTTATATCAAACTGTTTCCAGACCAAATATCTGAATTATGTTCTCTGTGTATTTTTATAGCTCAAACTCTTTAGTGAGTAAATGATTGTCTTTGTTTTGTCGATTTTTGTTACTCCTATTTTAGGAGAAACACATTGCACCAAGTTGATGCTTTTTATGCAACATAAAAGCAAAACATTCCAGTAACCAACAGTGAACAGCAATTTAACTTGAAATGTTAAAATGTATTGGTGTATTTAGAAAGTAACATTATATGATAGGTCATTCCGAGCCTGTATGACTTACTTTCTTCTATGAAACACAAAAGAATCTGTATGACTTTCTTCAAAATAGCTTCTTTTGTGTTCTGCAGAAGAAAGCATGTTGGGAAGCAAACTACACTGGAGCCAATTGATGTCATTACGTGCTCCAGACTGCCATTAACGCGCTCAGGACCGTTTGCAGGACCGAGGCTGTGGATTACAGGTAATAATGTAGTAAAAACTGTTCAGTTTCTTGCACATATTGATAGTTTCGATTCATAAGACCTCAATGTATCGTCAGGAGCCACGGGTATTAATTTAGTTTTGCCTGTATATGTTTGTTTTTTTTACTCTCAAAGTGACGGTAGCTGACTTTGACTTCCATTATACCAATCACCAAGGACAACGGTTTCAGCTAAAAATCTTCTTTACATTTCTACAGAGGAAAAAAGACACCTTGGGTGGTCTGAGGGTAAGTAAATTAACAGCAAATTATTATTTTTTGGGTGAACTGTCCCTTTAACCTAGAAAAATGAATGCTGTAAAATAAATAAATAAATAAATATATATAATTGTTAGTTCATGATGATACCTAATGCATTACCAAAAAATGTAACCAATTGAACCCTATTATAAAGTTTTACCAACATAACTAAAATGTCTGTTGAGCTAAAAAAAAAAAAAAAGTGCAATCCAATCTCTGAACATGTAAATTTAGCTCTGGGTGTCGGTGTGATTCTCACTCGTCCTCTGAGCTGAGGCTGTGGTTGTCCTCCACTGGAAGAGGCGGAGGGCTGGGTAACATGTCCACCAGCTGCAGAGAGGTGGAGTAATGCAGGATACGTGGAGAACTTGGCAGCTTCACATGCTCTGATACACCACCTGAGGGAATGTAGATCAGTTTAGAAGAGATAGTTTCACTACACTTCTTCTGAGATTCAAAGGATTAGAAACATGAGAAATGCTAGTGTTCAAACCTGCAGGGTGCTGACTGAATCTTTGCTGATGGTTGTTTGGTACACTGCACACTGCCAGAGCGTGTTGATTCACGGGCATTAATGGGACACTTTTCACCGCGTGCAGCTCTGTAAGTGGACAAACATGTCAGTGCTGGACAAAATTAATGTTAATGACTCGGTGAATGTAAGGATGTCTCACCACGCTTGTAATTTTTCTCCCACGATTCCTTCAGAACTCCCATGTTGGGCTGGGAAGGGAGGGCACGTTTCCATGGCAATGCCTGCACTTCCCTCACAACGGCGGTTTTGACGATGGGTTCGGTGATGCGAACAGTCTCGGAGTTATGCAGTTGAGAGTTGCCGTGGGGCATTCTGGGACAGCGACCCGGACTATTAAACGTCTTCAGTCCATTGCCGGTTAGATCCACATAAAAGGTGCCATAGACGCCGCAATTGTCTGGTACAATGGGGACGGCTGACCGCAGGGGGTTAGGCTCCTTTTTAGCCGTAATGGGCAGAGCTGTCAGTACAGAGGTAAAAATCAGACAGATTTACATAATGTGCCAAGATGTCAACGGTAATTAGAGTTGATGAGGACTCAGCAGAGTCGTGACTTTAGGGGTGACAGGCATCTTTGAAGGTTCTCATGAGGATGTATCTGTCATCAAGAGAGATGACGAAAGGCAAAAAAGAGGAGTAGATGAGGGTGCATGGATGGTGAGACGAAGATATGGGATAAATAAAGTCTAAAAGGAATAGTTTAATGAAAATTTTTAATTTTGTTATCAGATTTTCACTGTATCGGAGGAGCATGAACATTCTTTAAAACATCTTCTTTTGTGTTTCACAGATGAACAGTTTCACTGTATCGGAGGAGCGTGAACATTCTTTAAAACATCTTCTTTTGTGTTTCATAGAAGAAAGTAAGTCATACAGGCTCGGAACAACATGAGGGTGAGTAAATGATAACAGAATTTAAATTTTTGCATTAACTGTCTTTTCAACTCTTTCCCTGACAGAATTTTTTATAATTTTCACAAAACTTCTATGGCCCCCAAAATACTTTATCGTATGAATATATGAACATGCAATTTATCAAAAGAAAGAACAGAGCCTCTGCTTTTAAACAAAAATGCATTATTTTTTATTAACACTTGAATGTGGGTACGTTTCATAAAAAAAAGCTATGTTTTGAACAAAAAGCTGAGAAAATCTCCTTTTTCCCCAAAGACAACAACGTGCATAAGCAATGCTTTGATAGCTCGTTTCTGCTCCTTTTTTGCCTGTGTTTATATCCAGAGCTTTTCTTTCAGAAGTTGCATAATAGCGCGCCCTACTGTATAACAGTGAAAACACGGAAAGCTGGAAAATTCAGTCAATGGCGGGGAAGCGTTGTCTCATGAATGACAGAAAATGGTGTTCCAAGTTTCGAGTTAAAACTCAGGGGAAGTTGTGACTTACTGGTCCTCCGGAAGCCCGAGTTCTCCTGCTTCTGGGTCCAAAGGCCCTGCTTGGGCTCACTGCTGGAGTCTGGCTTCCAGCCTCCAGAGATCCACGGAGAGTCTGGTGCCGCCATTCTAGAGGGGAAATAATAAGGATGGTGACTCAATTAATTGTGGAAGCCAATTTCTGCCACTTAAGAAAAAAAAAGGTCATGCTGTGGTAAATTAGAATTGTGAGATAAAAAAAAGCATATTTATGACATAAATTGATATTTTAAGAAAAAATGTTGAAATTATGATATTAAGTCAATTATGAGAAGTCGAAATTATGAGATAAAAAGATGAAATTAAGAAACACTAAGTAGTAATTATGACAAAGTCAATGTCATATTTTATCATAATTATGACTTTTTAACTCATAATTATGACTTTATCTCGTAATTTCAAGTTTTGGTCAGAATTTTGACATCTCATAATTCTGACTTACAGTATGTCTTTTAGTATGACTTTTTTTTTGGTCATAATTGTCATTTACCAAGCATAATTCTTTCTTATCTGAAATTTAGTTGTACAGATTTTTTGGAAATGTACCACTGCGATATTATGTTTTTTTGGACATGTACTATTTGAGGTACCATGGTATTCTTTAAAGTATCATGGTATATTAACATGGTTATCGTTTAGTACTGTGGTATATTTTAAAGTTCAATAGTATTGTTGTCACTGTACCTTTACCTTCCTTTTTTATTATAATTTTTTTTACCTGTGTTTGATAATGAGATCTTCACTTTCCAGTCTATATAAGCCTATAAATGGAAGAGAGAATTATGATTGTATGATTATGCGTTAAGTAAATTTAAAAAAGGATTTAGACTGGGACTTTATTATAGATTACCTGAGCTTTTGCCTCCCAGGTTGGCGGGTCTGACATGTCTCCTGTACAAAAACAGGGCAGTAATCATCAAAACACACCACAGGAGGGTGCCAGCGCTTCCAATGAATACCGGCTCTTTAATCACAGCAAGGAAATGAGACATACTGAGTATGCCTGTCTGATGCGGTGCTGACTCCTGCCTCGACTCTGAGGGAAAAAAAGAGAGCAACAGGTAACATACGGAGTAGGTTGCAATTTAAAATTATACCTCAGTGTTAGTTTATTAGCTTACCTATGAGCAGTTTGTATGGGTCGCTCTGGACCCCCACTCCCGCCCCGTTTACGGCAGCCACTGTGACCCAGTACAGCTTGCCGGGCTGCAGCGTGCTGATCTCAATACTGTGTGTTCCACTGTCCACTGTCCAGTTAAAAGACTTCAGTTCCCTAGACTCCATACACCAAACCTGTCAGAAAGAACAGCATAGTAAAACATTAACAAGCAGGCTTCTACACATACTATATATCTGTCATTTTTATGTGATGTTTAGGCCAGTCTGATATCAATGATACCATAATAATAGACCAAAGCAGCGGCTAAAAAATGTAATGGTGCAGGCGTGCAGCATTCCCTGCTAATGCTTGTATAAACAGCAACAAAGAAATTAGTGGAAAATAATCATCAATTTTCTAGTCAGAAAATCTGAATGGTGGACTAATTTAAAAAAGTGTCTCTAAATACTGTAAAAAGACAGAACCTGATTTTTACAGGTTCGTGTCACTTTATATCTGATCAGAGAGTCTAGAAACGTCTGAGGCTGAAAATAGGCATTATCTAACTGCTTCCAGGCTTCTTTTGATTAAAATTAATTAATTTGAGGAACAAGAAATAAATTATATTTTCACTTACGAACATGTTCCTCCATATCTGCTGGAGAGAAAGGCTCTCGGGGCATTAGTAGCTTTAAAATGATTTCACAATGAGTGACTGCACGCAAGTAATACCTGATATCCCTGAATGATCCCATTGTGAGCGTCATGGGGGGGAGGATCCCAGCTGAGGTGCGCGGTGTCATTACGGTCAGTGGGCATTGTTATGGACACATCCTGAGGTGGTGCGCTGGGAACTGACAACACGGCACATGGTTACATTTGGCACAAGGTGACACAGTTTGGTTTTAATTGTCCAATAGTTTTTTAGTTCTGTAGGATTTTTTTTCCATGTTTTTGAAAGAAGTCTCTTATGTTCACCAATGCTACATGTATTTGAAAAAAATATATATCAATGCATGTATATATCAAAAATACAGTTAAAACAGTAATGTTGTGAAATATTACTGTAATTTAAAATAACCGTTTTCTATTTTGTCATATTTTAAAATGTAATTTTTTTCTGGGATGCAAAGCTAAAATTTCAGCAGCCATCACCCCAAGTCTTCAGTGTCACATAATCCTTCAGAAATCATTCTAATATGCTGATTTGGAGGAAATTGGAAATTATTATGGAAAGTGTGATACATATTTTTCAGGATTTTTTGATGAACAGAAAGTTTTAAAAGAACAGCATTTCTTTGAAACCGAAATCTTTTGTAACATTATAAATGTCTTTACTATCACTTTTTATTTAACTAATGCGTCTTTGCTGAGTAAAAGTATGATTTTCCTTAAAAAAATTCTTACTGACCTCAAACTTTTGAATGTATAAGTGTACAAAAGAGTATACGCATGATATAAGAAGTAAACAATGTAGGATATATTAAGTAACCACAATAATATAGTTTTTTTTGGACGTCCTACGATAATACTCTGGTATTGTTTGAAGTATCATGCAAATACTATGGTATATGACTATAATAATCAGCATGGTATTACCATCTTTGTACCATGGCGCCACCACAGTACTTTTTTTACTGTTGATTCTCACCTATCTCTGGCACTCGTAAGTGTCTGGTGTTGCTCTCCCTGCCGTACAGGCTCCCGCCGTAGGGTCGGACTTTGAACTCGTACTTGTAGCCTCTCTTCAGAGGTCCCACATGGGTGTGAAGGCCAGGCTGAGGAACCCTTTGAGCTGTCCACTCTGAGCTGGCAGGCAGGAGAGAGCGATACAGCACCTCAAAGCCTTCAAGATAATGAGGCTGTGACATAGACGACTGCAACTACATACAGAAGAGAAAACAGTTACTTAAGAAAACACAATTATCTGACGTGTGGTGGATGTTTGGTCAGGGATGAGCTGAACTGCATTACCCTCCACATGACTTGAGACATGTTGGAGGCTGTGCTCATAACTGTAACGTTCTCCAGGCTCACACGTAAGGCAGACAGCTCCTTGTGTAGATCTCGCAGTCTAGTGCTTCCTGTATCTGCAACATGTATTAACTAGACATCACTAATCTCGACAGGGTGAGTGGAATACAAATGGCATGCTGGGAAGTGGTTGAAGTATGCATGCTGTTTTAGAAAAAAAGTGATTGACTGCTGTTAACTGAATGATTACTTGTATTCTTACCTTCTACAAGAAGCTGTGCGCTGGCCACAGACACCCCGAGCTTATTCTCTGCAGTGCAGGTGTACCTGCCCATGTCCTGAGCCGTCACATAGTGGATTTGCAGACTGTGGTCTGGGTTTATTAAATATCTGGCAAATGTGTAAAAAGAGCTTAGGGATGCGAATCGTAATTTCACAATTTACTACGTATTATGTTAATACTGGTCAGCACAATATAAAACATAATTTTATTCATAGATTTTTAACAAATGAATTATGAAAAGTCATGAAATCAAAATGGACTTATTTTTATGGAATATAGCAATGTTTCTGAAAAATGATTTATCTGTGCACATCATTAAATGATGTGCCCTCGTAATCTTTAATCAAAATAACTTCTCCCTCTTTTCTCTGATGACATGTTTACTGGTGTGAATGCGGGACAACCTGTCATTCACATGAGATCACAGCAAGTGTGCACATGTCCTGAAAAGTGAAGCCAAAACATTTTGATCGCCCCCTGGTGGCTGGCTGCAATATAGGTCATAAACCCCGCCCTCTCCATGTAATCAAATAGAATGTCAAATTACAATTACACTTCAAATAATGTTTTTCCGAAGATGGTTTCTGTCATTTTAGGTAGTTCTTATTACGCTGGTTTATGTTCAAGGGTTTCTTTTTCCAACAAGTTTGGTTTTAGTTAATTTGATGCTATAAAAGCGGAGTGTAACGTCATGATTGACAGCTGTGCTTGCTATTGAGTCTGTGGGAGTAGGGTTTTTGATACTAGGTTGACTACTAGCTTGATACTAGGATCGCTACTGCCCAGACTCAGGCTCCAAATGACATCATTTGACATCAGGCATCATTTCTGACTTCATTTTTGTACAGTGGAAGGAAGTGAAGACATGTTGTCCATCTTTTTTTACAGACTTTAGATCATAGCAACAGCAAACCACAACCATCCAATCAATCCTCATTTTTTCTTGTTCAAGAAGCCATTTCACTCGGATATACGTCACAATAGGGAAGAAAAGACTTTCGCAACTTCCATTTTGTGCCAACTTATGGTTGAATCCAGGACATAAAGGTAGGCTAATTAATTTGAAAACTAGGTCAACACTAATTAAGCATAAAGCAATCATATTTGCTAATGTTAGTAAAGGAAGATATGTAGTTTTACAAGAAAAATCAAACATTTAATATAGGGTGTCAATGGCTTGGCTGAGAGTTTGGGTCGGAAAAGGCCCTGCTATACATGATTCAGTTTATTTTAAAAAAATGACTAGGTTTGTTTATTATTTTATGTATTATTTTTCATTTATTACACTCTTAGTGCATAATAAATGACTGTAGCCTCATAAAAACCTGCAGGTACTACATTCAAATGATGTGGAAAGATCAATAACCAGCATGTTTGTGATGGCCAATATGAGGGGTCTGACCTGCCATTGGGTAGAGGTCCTTGGTCTCGGCTCCACTCTACGGAGGGCATGGGGTCTCCATCAGCCTCACAGAAAAACTGTGCTGACTCCCCAAGCTGCACTGAGACATCCTCTGGTTTACGCAATAACATTGGCTTAGCTGAGGAAGAATAACAGAAGCATGGGTCTTTGAAATTTTAGAGCACAGTGTAGATGTATTTGACTAACTTAGAAATCACACCATGTTGCATTAAAGCACATTAACAGGTCTCACCTAATACAGACAGTCGCGCGGCACGGCTTTCCCTCACTCCAACTATGTTTGAGGCTATACAGCTGTAAACTCCAGAGTCATTCTTCTGGGCTGGAGCAATGATCAGTTTACCATTCAGTTCCTATATATGAAGATAAGCAGAAATATATTGTGATCCAGGCACACAAAACACTGTTCAGGGTACTAAGGATTCACTTTCTGTGTTATACTGCCCTCTACAGACATTTACCAAGAAGAGTTCTCAAGAAAAAGATATTAACAGACAAATCAAACCCAAGAAATTTGAAAACAATGTCAAAATTAAATACATTTTGCTCTTACACTATAATGTTCATTGCTGCTGTTGATGGGAATCCCGTCTTTCCTCCAGGTAACGTTGGGCTCAGGATGTCCCACGGGTGGGCTGCAATCCATCACAGCAACCTCACCAACCACCACCTCCACGCCACTGGGCTGCACACGGAAGTCCTCTCGCAGAGCTGAAAATAACACAGTCACAATGATCTGAGTTTCACACACCCTTGAGTGAATTAAAATAAATCTATCTATATACTATATTCTGTAGTGCTATATATAGTGCTAAAAGGTTAACATGCAATACTGTTTAAAAGTCTGTCGGTAAGATCTGATTTTTTAAAAATAAATACTTTTATTCAGCGAGGATGCAAAAATTACAGTTTTATAAAGTTACAAAACATTCCTATTTCAAATAAATGTTGTTCTTTTGAACTTTATATTTATCAAAGAATCCTGAACACGGTTTCCAACAAAAATCTTACCGACCCCAAACATTTGAATGGCAGTCTAAATGCTAATTGCCAGTTGTGGTCAAAAAACGAACAGAAATTCTGACAATCAGTTGCTACATTTCAGGGGGAAAAAATGTTTTGTAGATATTTTTCATCATTAACGTCCTTTTGCTTTAGTAATCAATGCCCATTGTCGACTCATCTGATGTAGCTTGTTTATCTAGCAGATGAAACGCAAATTCATTGTGTGCAACAATTGATTTAATGTCTCAATCAGGTCCTGCTTCAATCCAGTGGAATGCAGAGTAAACGGGCCTGTCAAGGAATCTGTTTGGGCTACAAACACAGCATGCTGTCACAGCTCAATTAGTTCTCTGTTTGTTTCGGGCAGGAAAGCAAACTTTGACATCTGATCTTCAGTAATCTCATGGAACATCTTAATAAGCTTCTTCACCCTCTTGTTCCTTCAGAGCATTTAAGTAGGTCTTGATAGGTCACTCATTGTTATCGGGGTCAAACAAGTGAGTTTATGTGGGAACTGACAGTGGAGATGTTTTTTTTGGACCCCATTGACTTATTTATTGAAAAAAAAAAAAAAAACATTTGTCAAAATGTCGTCATGTTCCACAAAACAACGAAATGCATATAGATTTTAAACAAAATGACAATGAGTTCACTCATTTTTTCAGGTGAACTGTCCTTTAAATATAAGGAAACATCACACTGCTGGCAGTGTCCTGGTTCAAACCTGCTATATGAAGAGAGGCGTTTCTGCTGGTCGCAATCCCGACGCTGTTCCGAGCAACACAGGCATACACTGCTTCATGGGACTGACTCTTTCGGCCGGGGACGACGCTGAAGAAGAACAAACTTCCTTCTGGTAAAACGATAGGCTGTGATTGCGCATCCATCTTGTTTATATCAAGTGGTTGGCCATTTCTGAGCCACTCAATGGTGGGCTCAGGGTTGCCCTCTGCCCGGCAGGATAGCGTGGCCGGGCTGCCCACCCGGACCACCACATCAGAGGGATGGTGGACGATACGGGGTAGGCCGCTATCTGAAACGAGCCTGGAACCTGGAGGACAGAAAATGGAGAATCAAACACCAGTGACATCCACTAAACAAATACATTGAACAAATTCCAGTCCTGAGTGCTCGTTGAATTCTTTTGTTTAGGATGGCCAGATGACCCCGCGATGAGTGAGGGAAACACATTTCCTGTACGGAGTCAGTGCCGGAGGCTGTTTTTCCCACTCTAGAGAGGAACAAAAGCCCCAGCACTTACAAACAAAGTCATAGACCAACAGGACATCCGTCACCTGTGTGCACCAAGTGCAGGAATGGCCCTCTGCTATTATTGGCCCACTTACAATGACCTACAATGTCTCTTTGTACTCTCACGCCAAAACATGCCAATCACATGGGCATGAGAGGGTGTCATTGAAACCAAAAAAAAAAGTCCTTGTTGTCTATCGGATTTGAAAAACATAAATGATGTTGGTAAACATAAACTGAAATAAGCCAATCTGTATGCTAAGTCTGTTCCTGATGCATCAAAAGTAAACTAGGATGAAATGCACAATGGAGAATTCGAGCTCTACATTCTTGGCAAAAATGTGTTTGCCTATTAAAAGTTTCTATTGTCTCTGATGGGGCAGTTTCCTGAAAGAGAGGAAACACAGTCTCACAGTCCTGCTATGTCATTTTCACTGTGGAGGAATTTGGGAGAAACACTGGAAGTATGTAAAAAAAGAAAAAAGAAGAAATGCTGCACTTTTAACAGTATATTGTGAGTTTCTAAATGGGCTTTGAGACTGTTTAAAGGAAACAATAGACATCATTTAAAAAGTTTTGTGCTTAAAGTTTGATTTTTATAAACAGGCATATGTTAGAGGGCTTCTGGACGCCTTGCATGTAAATAACATTTCTTAAAATTTGGAGTAACATTTAGACGTATACGTTTAACATATGTAACTAAATTAATAGTAATATAGCTATTGAAATGTTAACTTTCTTATAAGATGATGGGGTTGAAAGGTAGCCTATAGTAACATTAATATAGCCCACTGTTATACTCAACTTATTCGTTCTTAAAGGGCCTATAACACATATCATCGTAAAAAATGCAAAAATAATATAGAAATACTATAATCTAATTCAGTTATTATTATTGTCCTACACAACTAGGAAATAAATCTAATCGTTTCTAGATAGTAATTATTATACATTGAAACATAAAAAAATAGGTATCCGTATCGGTCGAATGGATTTTTGTTGTTGTAAAATTAATAAATATTCTGTCAGAATTACAGGATTTCTTCATCACTAACACGACGATAGTTACACACTGAAAAAGTTAGAGCTTACCTTCAATATTATAAAAAATCCCCAAAACCCAAAAGAGCCTGATTAAATGTCTCGTCATATTACGTGTCACGTCGAATTCAGTTTATGAAAACAATCAAAGGCATCGCTGTTAGACTACTAACTGCGTTACAAATCCTCAACAAAAACGCAATAGTTCTACAGTTATCCCAGTCATGTGTGTCCGTCGTTTCAGTCAGTATGAGTGTTGAACAGAGCGCCATCCGGATTGAGACCCGCCCCGGTGACTCGAGCAGCAGCAGGACTCAGGAGGAGTTGATGACATGACCGGAGTGGATTTACACCTCCGATAACTGACGACCCAGCGATAACTAATGCCTCTAACAATTGCTGAGGTAGCCTAAACTACACACATGTGACTTACAGTTTCCTGAAGTCGTGCTTTTGCCCTCTGTTTTTGTTTTGGGATTGAATTCAAGACAACATGTTTAAACAATGGCACTTTGGGCCAAAAACGGGAGTGTTCGTTTCGAGAGTTTTTTCTTCTTCTATAGTGTCTCGAACTTTTTTTTTTCTTTTCTTTTTTTTTTACATGGCGACTACTTCTAGACAACTTTTATTGTTAGGAAGGTGGTGGTTATGTATGATAGTGATTTTACTATTCAGTAATTAATTGTGCGATAAAGGTTTCTAACAAATGTCTCTGATGACAGCATGCATAAACAGGAAAGCATTAGACCTCACAGCCAAGAAAAACTTACTCTTTAAAAAAAAATTAAATCAGCACAAAATATTCCTTAACAAATCAGAAAAATTGTTAAACTTAACAGAATAGAAAGTTACCACAAACCAGTTATGTTCAAGTTACACAAGAAACTTTTTTTCCATTAAATATCAAACTTGTCGCTTAGATTCTTAAAGAATATGATGAAAAGACAAAATAAAAGTGAAAGTTAAGCACAGCTGCTACTGTAGAACTAAAACAACCCCTTAGGGGAAACACTTGCTAATTCCAATTACTATTAAGTCTGTGTAAATACGGTCGCTGAGGGGGTGAGACGGAGTGAGAAAGCGAAAAGAAAAGAGAAGAGAGAAAAGCAGAGGCGACGGCAGTTCATTTTCTCGAAAGCCACATATAAATAAAGTGTTGTTTAGAGAACTGTCCATTGTGTGGCCTAAAAGAGCAAGCCACACTGATGGACACGTATATTGATCCAGAGAGCAGTGCCTTGATGGCCCTGTGGATCACCAGCTTTCAGCGACTAACAAAAGATGTTGAGGGACTGTGGGGCTGCATACCACAACACAGAATTAAAGCTGCGCCGCAAAAGAAGCCCAGGCTGATTTAGCACTTAGAGTAACTTTTCAGCACATTTTACTCATAAATAATTCTCTTTGAATTGAATTTCTTAAAAGAGTCCGAGTATGACCTTTAATAGCATTATTTATATACAAAACTGTCTCAAACAAGGAATAAAGCATGCTTTTAGTAAGTAACAAGTGTTTTTTTATAGATATTTAGAACTATATATATATATATAGGCTATATAAAATCTCAGTTGGGAGGATTTTTTATTTTCATTGAATAGGAAAGGAAGAAGAAATTGGTTTAACTTCACCTATTTTTCCCCTTGTTCATCACTTTCCAAAAGTCAAACAACATCAACTATTCAACAAATCATTCACAAACCATCCACTAAAAGGTCAAATATACCATAAACTACATCAACTAAAGTTTTTTAAACAGTGAAACTTCAAAATAGTCACGTAAACGCAACACAATACGGTACCGTAACGCCAACTTAATAAACTCTTCACGTGTAAATTAAATCAACAGTGACCACAAGTGAAAATCATGAAGTGAAAAAAGACTTTATCAAGTTATCACTGTCTTTCTGATTTCATGCTTTGGACCTCATGCTGATATGCCGAGAGAGCGGCTGCCGAAACTATTTGATTCTGAATAACATTAGGTTCTGAATATATATATATTTTTTTTTTTACATATACAGATTTAGAATAAATGTATATGAGTATGTGATTATTCTTCAACAAAACAATCTGTAAATCATCACAATTTTACATCAATAAGTTTTATAACAATGCTATACCCCCCCCCCCCCCCCCCCCCCAAAAAAATCCATTGGTTTTACCTTTCCTGCGATGGGCCCTCTCCCTGTGTGATGCCCGCTGGTGTGCCAGACGATGGCGAAGGTGCCCTCTTCCCTCTGACCTCTGTTCCACCTGCTCGTCAGGTAGGCACGCGCACTGGCATTGGCAGTGGCGCGCCGCCTCGGTCCAGGTACACAGCCATGCCACCCACAGCAGCCATGCTGACACCTGCATCTTCACTTAAAGCTCCTCTCCTCTGGCTCTGCACCCTCCACTACACCATCCCAACTTCCCAACTGTGGCTAAGACCGATCCACCCTTCTCCCCACAGTCCTCGCAGTGCTAAATTATTGGGAGATTGTTATAAAGAATGTTTTTCTTTATATTCCACAAATGCTTTGTATTTACTTTCCCTCCCTCTTTTATTAAGCGCTCCCTCCGCTCTCTCCCTCCTCTTTCTCGCCTCGCTTTTCTCTTTTGGGAAAGAAGTTGGCGGAAACAATGATTGAAAAACAAGTTTCAGGCCCCATGCTGGGAGCGCGGGAGAGGAGGAGAGGGACGGGGACTGTCTCCTCCAACAACATCTGTGTCATTCGTTCTGCACGTCCCAAAGACGGAAAACAAGGCCCGGGAGTGAACGGGGAGGGGACGGAAGGGGATCTCCCATACCGAAAGGGATCAGTTCCATTAATCAAGTGTCTGCTAGTCGACTGATCAAATCCTTCAGAATGACATACTCTCGTGCTCTTTAAACATCAAACGGGTGAAAACGTATTGCCTGACTGCTATTGGCCCGTACCACAAAAGGCGAAGTAGACACCCTTCATTTCTGCATCAAGCTACTCTCTCAAAGGCATGAGAGAGGGAGTGTTTTCAAACAAAACTGACCCTCTCCAATGGCTTTGGCTGCTTGTCGGTCATGAAAGGGATGGCTTTTGTTTGAGGGGATTCTCACTTTCTCAACACAATTTCTATTTTACGCCAAGAGGAGAGGTGAGCGGACCGAATCGCTAATGCAACTGGAACGTTCTCATTTGTCGAAGTGAAGACGTTTCGCTCCAAGTGGAGATCATTTCGATTTTCACACTTAAACATTTCAATTATTGGACAACAGAAACCTAGTTGAATTTGATTACTGAGTAGCAAAGAGAATGAGAAAAGATGTAGGCCTTTTCTTTTCCTTTCTTCCTTTTTGATTCACATATGTTCAAAGATTTTTCACTGTTCACAAAGCAAAAAGCAAAAAGGGAGAAATTTGTTCCTCTTTGCGTGCACAGTATGTGTTCCACTCATCACAGAGGTTGAATCAAATGGGACCGAGAAAGCAATTTGTCTCATGCAGTCTGGTCTTGTGTTCCTGCTGCTTCAGCATAGAAGAACAGAAGAAACATGCTGAGTTAACAGACCTGACCTGATCGGGGTTTAATTCCACAGATCTCCCAATTTATTTAAGACTGTAAGAATACGGACTGATAGAATATTACAGGTTGTACAATACTATTGTTCTTACTCAAATTTCAGTGTTAGCCAGTTTCTGCGAATAGGGCGAAAGTTTTATTTTGACCTTAAAATGCACTTTCAATGTTGTTGGTGCTCTTAAATGGATAGTTTACCAATAATATTTTGTCACCATTTAATCACCCTCATGTAATTCAAAACCTCTATGACTATTCTGGGAAACGCCAAAAAGGACAATGGAGCTTTCAAGCTAAAAGGGATATTTCACCCAAAAATGAAAATTCTGTCTTTAATTACTCACGCTCATGTCGTTCCAAACCCATAAGACTTTCGTTCATCTTTGGATCACAAATTAAGATCTTTTTAATGAAATCTGAGAGCCTTCTGTCCCTCTATAGACAGATATGCAACTAACACTTTAACGCTTACAAAAGTTCATAAAGAGATCGTAAAACTTATCCAAATGAATTGAGTGGTTTAGTCAGATTTTCTGAAGAGACTTGATCGGTTTATATGATGAACAGATTGAATTTAGGCTTTTATTCACATTTAAACATTGATCAGTGAACATAAACAGAAGCTCAACCGAACCTGATTGAAACAAACTTCATTGGTTTTTGCGGAAGCTCAAACACTGTAAAGAGTGAACAGTTGGATCAACTTAAAAAAATTACTTCAATTGGTAACACCTAAAGAAATTAAGTTTCCTCAACTTAAATTATCACGTTTTTCATGATAAAACATGATAATTTAAGTTGAGAAAACTTAATTTCTTTAGGTGTTACCAATTGAAGTAATTTTTTTAAGTTGATCCAACTATTCACTTTTTACAGTGAACGTGCTGTGTAACAAGAGAAAGAACCTCATTGGTTCTCGCACATCAAGCAAACATGCTTGAGCTTCTGTTTACCACAACTGATGTGTGAGTTGAATAAAAGACTAAATTTGATATGTTCATCATATAAAGTGATCGTGTCTCTTCAGAAAATTTGGACTAAACTGCTGAATTCATATGGATTAGTTTTACAATCTCTTTATGAACTTGGTAGTTTATGAAAGTGGTATGTCTGTTTAAAAAGAATGACATCACTGTTTCTCTCTTGAACATGCCAAGGAGAGCTAGAGCGGATGTTGTGAATAACAATTCAAATTTTAATCTGTTCACAAGACAAAGCTGTCATATGACTTCAGAATACTTAATTGTAGTACACAAGTCTCTTTTATGATACAGCCCTATTCACTTTCATTATATTGTAAAGAATGGACAGAATATTCATCAACTCACTATTTGAGGGCAGAAAAAAAGAAAGTTATACCTAAAAATAAACATAAAATGAAAGTCCCCATAGACTTTCATTGTAAGTGCATTACTGTAATTCAGCTGCTTCTCAGAATGAATGAATCTTGAATGAATGAGCAATGAATTTTATGTGGGACAAGTTCCTAAACCAAATTTACCATTTTCAGATTTCACTGACCACCCATATTGCAAACCTTGGAATATGACCTTGGAATCAAAGACTAGTCAATTGTTCATTTAATGATCACTTCTCACTGTACCCCCTACCAGGTAGTGGGTCATGTCAAGTGACCCTGGTCAGTGCCCAAAAGAGGCCACGCTTCAGCCCTCCATGGGGTGTCAGAATGTCCCCACAAAGGGCTATTCCAGCTCACGCTGACCCTTAAACTGTGCCTTAATTTTCAGAGGATGGAGACTGCACTAATCTCCTTAAAGAGAAAGATCGAGACGAAAAAAATAGGTAGAGAAAAAAAAAAAAAAGTCTTTGAGGAGCCATTTGACGGGCAAAAACTTCTGTGTCACATGAGCTTTCAGAAATCATTCTGATATGCTGATTTGGTTCTCATATAGAAGCAGGCTTTGCTGATTTATACTTTCAAAAGTTCAAAAGAACCGCATTTATTTAAAAATCTTTTGTAACACTATAAATGTCTTTATTGTCACTTATCAATTTAATGCATCCTTGCTGAAATGTTCATTTAATTCTTTAATTTATTCACTTGAGTAACAATACAACATACACATTTAAATGAGAAATTTCAGGAAAATATTTGATATTGTTGTGAATTAAAAATGTAAATTATATAGTTCTTTTTTATTTTAATATACAAATAATATATAAAGATATTAGTAATAATAATAATCAAATGTCTTTATTTTTCAACCCCTTGCACACCCATAAAACACAATTCTAATATTTTAGTTTACTGTAAGTTAATCAAAGTCATCTTATTTAGTTTGACTTCCACATTTGACCTCACCTGACCCCACGGCTACAGTATGACTGACCTGAGACATTTTGCATCCCACAACAACCAACAGGAATTGTGTTGATAGACTTGCACAATTTTCCTTCACAGATTCCAAAGTGCAGCAAATTATACGAGAAACATTTATCCAACACCGTTTAGATGCAAAATTCTCAGGGATGGAGTCGGGGGTGAAGGGTGGGCTTGTGGAGCACAGAGATGGAGAATAGAAGGCCAGGGGTGTGAGGGCAAAAGTTCTGCTTGAATGGATCACAAAGCAGGATCTAGTGTTCACCCCGCTCCCCTCCTCATCCCTCCCCCTCTCCCGCGAGCCTCGGTAGCACCCACACCCATATCCTGGGCCGCTCTTACACCTCTCCGGCTCTGCATCCCCCTTTTGCTTTCTTTCTCTCTCCCTCGTTCTTACTCTCTTTGTATGTCCAGCTGGCTGCCCTACAAAGCCTCCAGCTCAGACTCCCAATGAGCCCTGCTCCCTTCGATGCTTTGTTCTGCCGTTTTTCCCACTCCCTGGAGAGAGAGAGTCACTTACCAGCACGGACAACAAGAAGGGATAAGGAAAATGACAGAGAGAAGGACAGGAAGAAATTGAAAAGAAACAAAAATAAGTCAAGTGTGGTTGCAGTCAGCGATTACAGAGCGGTACATTAGCGAATCTGTAATGTAATGTCATTTCTTTCACGCTGATGGCTCAGAGCTTCCTTGTTTCCATTGTCCCTACTTCATATGATAACTATAACACTGATTATCATAAATGATGCAGTATGCTTCAAACTGATTATCTTTTGGAAACCTTCTATAAACACATTGGTTTTTAGAAGAGCTTCTAAAATGGCACCTTTCAAAATGATTCTTTTCGGAGAAAATCGGTTTCTCAAGGTTAAGCATCTTGTATGTTATTATATCACACTTGTTGAAGGCGTTCAGTGTGTCTGTGATCCTTTGGTTTGATTACACAAACCATTTCATGTACCAGTCCATCCGTCCGGTACCCTGTTTCTCAAGCTCTGGTAGATCTCCGGCGATCAGCTTGCAGAAAGGCCTCAGTGTTGCGATGTGGGCCGGAACTAATAGGATTGGATTTGATTCATTAGATTCTCTTTCATCGCACTGGTTGGAATTTCACTGCACGTCCTGCCGGACTCCCCACTTTTAAATGAGGATCGCACGAAGACCTTAAGGGTGAGAGCTAGCGCAACTGAGACACGGCCTCGCCTCGCTTCTTGCTCACATTCCCACAATCTCCCTGTATAAGAACCTCCGGATATATGAGTATATGGGATGATTTCCAGGATATTCCAAGTTTTTCAGCATGACCGCTAATTCAACTTGCTGCTTTTCTTTGCTTTGCAATGGACAAATGTGTAGGTTCTACTGTGGACTATTAATGTCATGCTTGATTTGACACACACATTTGATCAACTAACATGTTTTACATCAGGTTTGGAACTTGTTATTTTTTGTCTTCATGCTGTAAGGATCACAGCACATACAACACGCCTGTGAAAATAATAAGCAATATCGACGTGCATCTCCCTTTTGAAGTTTGCCTCCCAAAGAGATTTATGAAAATGAAAGTAAACGTCTGAGGCAACAGAGGGCCCACACGGAGTATTCGCCTTGTTAAGAACAAAATAATCAACTTTCACAGCTTGAAGCTTTGTTGGACCGCCCAACTTTGCTCCCTTCGTCTTTGTGGTATTGTGCGGAGAGTGAGACAGTGTCTTAAAGAATGCTTCCATAAGGCCAAAATTAGCATGTCAATATGGGACCAAGAAAATGAAATTTGTCTGGTTTGAGCCGTGAATGAGTGAAATTCGGGTTTGCAGATTATCAATTAATGGATTAGAATGTGAATTCAGTGCATTGAAGGCACCACAAATATTCACTGATTATGACTTAAAAATGGACCTTCTGCACTGTAAAATGTATGCCGTTGTGATGCAGTTAGACAGACTAGGTCAATTATATGTCCAAATCATCCAATAATATTTCTAAGATAAATCTGATTCATATTAAATAATATTAAACTGCAAATTGTCAAAGAATTTCTAAAAAAATTTGCGAGCAAACTCAAGGTTTCTTGGGAAAATGCTAATATTTTGCAAGCGAATGCAAAGAGTCTTGGGGAAACATTTGTGATAGAAAGCAAAAGCATATTTCGACAAATTCCGAGTAGCCTATGAGTCACAATACTTGGCCTTCACGTCCCATCATGTCTCGTCACTTCACTTGATGAATCATTTGATCAAGTTAATTCATAATTCAGACTCATGAAGGATTCATTCACGAATTTGACAGATCTGGTTCTTGTTTGCTGCCCATTGACTCTATCCAATCACAGCTTAATACTCAAAGTTATGGGTTTTTCGAAAAAACGTAATCCTATGAGCAATAGTAATAGTGATGCTTCCTAAGCAAACTCCAATAATTGAAGAAATGAACAAACTGGAAGTTTGAGAAAAATAGATTGTATTCATTTTAACAGTAAAATACACAAAACTACGAAATTGCAACACACAGGAAAAAAGTTCTTCGATTACACATTGAACATTGAAACTGTACGTAAAAAACTCTACCCAACCACGCCCTCCTAAAAACACTTGCAATGCACATGCTGCATGCAGGCCAGTCTATGTTGTGCTCTCAGAGAGATGTGGACGTCTCTGATTTGGACAGAAAGACAAAAGCTCTGGAACCTTCTGCTGTCCTCTCATCTCAAGCGGGGCTCGTTGATCGACGGCGCTGCCAGGTTGGCCGCCCTGCTTTGGGATATCTGTAGGAGTTTGGCACATGAAGCCTCACGCTCTAGTGTGTTCTCAGGGGCTTGGCATACACGGGCTCCAGGAAATGTAAGGGCAGCAACATGAACAGGGCTGCCAAGAAGACCACACTCACCAAGGACAGGAGCACGTACCGGCCGATGAAGAACATATCCACTATCTGAAAAACATCACAGGCTTACATTGTGAATTATTCAACATATTATACAGTTACTGGAAAGTAATTAAAGCCATGAGGTCTTTGATGTGTCCATTAATATTTTTTAATTAACATGAAATACATTTAGTATGTTCTGCTTTTCTCCACTAGAGGTCAGCAGGGTTCTTTTAAGAAATTCTGACTGCAACCTGAGGCATCTCACTAGTGACACTATTAAAGTGCCATAAAGACAGCATTTTTACCAAAATGATCTTGAGAACAGTGTGAAACTAAAAATACAACTGTTTTAAACATTGATTTTAATAAGAAATATTAGAAGGATGTCTGAAGGATCAAGTGACTGAAAACTGGAGTACTGGCTTGCTTTGTCATTACAGGCATAAAAATATATTCAAATAGAAAACTATTATCTAATGTAAACTAGAAATATAAAACATTTAATGCATGCAAACTAAATCTATCTATGGTAATACCTGATAAATAGATTGACATCATATGTTATATTTAATATACAATATAAGACAAAATGTTTATATAAAGATATAAACCAGTATCTCTAATTTAATTGAATAGTTTTTGATTCACCCTTATTTTAGCATACTCTTAGAAAACTATAACTTTTTTCTTGCCATTATTTCTTACTCTGCTGTCTGTTTTTCCTCCATGTTAGAATTAAAGCTGAACAGGGTGATAGTGTTGAATACTAATGGCACTCTACATCCCTACGGACCTGAACTAGAGTATGAGGCCTACATCATGGGAGAGGCCACAACCTACATTAAACTACAGACAGAGAGATGTCTTTGTGTGTGTCTATGCATGTGTATGTGGGAGGGGGCTCTGTCTCCAGCGAAATGCAGTGTTCTCTCGTTTAACGCATCTCACTTTCTAATTTGCCAATTAGCTGGCTAGCGAAGCACAGAGCAGAGGCCATGTTTTATTAATGTGGTATCGAATGTGCGACAGTGAGCTCCTGTTTGGGGCCGGCCTAATTGGCACTGTGATATTATTCCTTTGTACAACAGCGAGGGGTTACCCGTTTCTCATACAACACACTGTCACCTATCAAGAAAAAAACTATTATCTAGTCATACCCGCTGCAAGCAAATCAGCAATGGGTGTAACATGGATTTGGCGTTATGCACAAATCAGAGTACAACGAACGATACTACATGCATGCTTATAGGACTAACTAAATGAGAGACTTGGTTACAACAGGAAGCCACTGTGGCACAATGATGGAGATTGTATCATGTTTTGTTTTTCAATTTATCTTTCTGTTGTTCCAATTTAGGCAACTATCAGACCTTATATTCATTACTAAATTGATCAAAACTAACGTACACACAAACAAACATGCATGATTTCAAAAAGGTGCTTGTTGACATCAGAAAATATAACCTAACACCTCAAACCTGATTTGTAAATCTGAGAACATCTTTTGCAAGACATTACAGAATTTAACTACACTATGCAACCTGTGAGATCTCAAGTCTATGAATCAAAACAACTTTAGTCTTTTTCAAGCTGAGAGCAGGGGGTAATACAATAATTTTAGGTTGAAAACAAGAGAATGTTTGATTCAGTCAACATGTTTCCGTTCTGAAGACTGAAAGGTAAATGGTTCGGTTTTTGTTTGTGCAGACAAGAGGGTGGCTTGGCAGCTCAGAGCGCTGGTTTTGGCAAAGACAGACTTTAGGAAAAAACTGTTGTGTTTGTGCTTGTCTGCTGTTGAGGAGAGATAAACTAGCACATGTCTTTTTTCAAATATAACTCACACAAAGAGCTGTACAGTGCACCTAACACTATTCAAGCATGAATATCAGAATTCAATAAGCTTACAAAATTATCAAATCACTCGTACATGAACTTTTCATTAAAAAACATTAGGAGAATTCCGGAAATATTGTACGGTCACTTTATTATAGGTACGCCTGTTCAACTGCTTGTTAACGCAAATATCTAAGCAGCCAATCACATGGCAGCAACTCAATGCATTTAGGCATGTAGACATGGTCAAGCCGATCTGCTAAGTTCAAACTGAGCATCAGAATGGGGAAGAACAGTGACTTTAAACGTGGCACGGTTGTTGATGCCAGACGGGCTGGTCTGAGTATTTCAGAAACTGCTGATCTACTGGGATTTTCACACACAACCATCTCTAGGGTTTACAGAGAATGGTCCGGAAAAGAGAAAATATCCAGCGAGCGACAATTTGCACGGGCTCACCAAAATTGGACAATAGAAGTAGGGGGCTGAATTTGTCATTAACAGCATGAAAACATGGATCCATCCTGCCTTGTATCATCAGTTCAGTCTGCTGCTGGTGGTGTAATGGTGTGGGGAATATTTTCTTGGCACTTTAGGCCCCTAAGAACCAACTGAGTATCATTTAAACACCACAGCCTACCTGAGTATTGTTGCTGACCATGTCCATCCCTTTATGACCCATCTTCTGATGGCTACTTCCAGCAGGATAAAGCACCATGTCACAAAGCTCAATTAATCTCACTATTATTTAAGTTCACTATACTCAAATGTCTACCACAGTCACCAGATCTCCAATAGAGCACCTTTGGGATGTGGTGGAACAGGAGATTCATGAAACTGATGCTATCATGTCAATATGAACCAAAATCTCTGAGGAAAGTTATTTATATATTTATGGTAGTTCTGAAGGCAAAAGGGGTCCAACCCGGTACAATAAAGATGTACATAATAAAGTGGCCCGAGTATATATGTTAATGACTGATAAATCTACGATGTACTCACCTGAACTGCTCTCTCGGGCGAGGGAACTTCAGATGCGCGAGGGAAAAAGACTAAAACCAGTGTGATGGTGAGCGCCAGAAGAAATATAGGGATGATCCCTAACCTGGTGAGGCAATAACATCGTGATTATTCATGATACAACACTACAGAGCAACGCTGATGCAAGTTCTGTGTCGAAAACATAAAAGTATGTTCTTACTTCGTTGGGCCAGTTGCGCGCGACAGAACGATGGCGAGCACGAGAGTCACTATCCAGGTTAAAGCAATGATAAACACACCTGTCCCAACGCCCAACACAACATCGGCCATCCTCACCTCTCACGCTGCGTGTGCCTGCCCTGGACGAGAGAAGTAGCAGCTAACGTTATCTTTTTGCTTTTAGGCAGCGTTTATGGTGGCTGCGCGCGCGCGCTAAATCCGCCAAGTCTGGAAGTAGCAGCTAAGTTATATCAAGTCGATTTTATGAAAGCAAACCATGTGGCGCGTACTTCTTCAAACTGCTATTAGCAGAAATATACTGTTAGTTTGCTGTTTTTAATCAGTTCCACTAGCATATTACGAAGTAAACGTGCTTAAACTAGCACACTAATCCATTATAAACATTTTACGGCTAAGCAGTTTGTATATTTACCTAATAAAACAACCAAATAATGAAACCAGCTAAGTAATTCTAAATAATATACTGATTTACGCCCAGATGCATGCTGCAGAAAGTCTAAAATATTTCCATGGAAACCCAGTCGCTTCTGTTTATCTCTACACTTCCTGTGTCACAAATGGACCAATCAGGTTGTAGTATCTGGCGAGCAGTATGCTGGGAGATGTAGTTTTTCTGAATACTGGGCATACATAGATAGTAGTACCAAAAAGTACACATTTACGTTGCCTCAAGCGCTCTCTCTCTCTCTCTCTCTCTCTCTCTCTCTCTCTCTCTCTCTCTCTCTCTCTCTCTCTCTCTCTCTCTCTCTCTCTCTCTCTCTCTCTCTCTCTCTCTCTCTCTCTGTTTCTCAATGATTTCCTTGCAAATGTATGTTTACAATTGTTAACTTGTACAATTATTTAATATTGATGACACGTTCTCTTGGCAATATCACACAGTTGTCTCTATACAGGAAATAGGCTAGCTCCCTTTGGGAATTCATATGGCATAATTTATCCAGAGTAGCCTTTCTCAGCAGCAATTTAGCTCATAGTCTATGGGTTAAATTTCTAGGAGAATAACTAAATATACATTTAGGATTTGACCAAACGGCTTTTCTTCTTTTTGCACAAATAACAGTGTAAAAAAAATGCTGCCTTAAATTTTTAAGTTGGCTACAATCAACTTGGCTGTGTAAGTCAACTTAAATTACATTGAACTGACTTAAAAAAAATGAGTTGAATCTCGTAGCCTATAACTTAAAAGTTGAATTAATGTAAAAACATGTATTATCATGACTTATTGATCATGTATTTATTTTTATTTTTTTTACAGTGTAGGCTATTTTTCCTCTGCTTTCCAACTACTAACAGCCAAGGCGACCTGCAGCCGAATGTAGGTCTCATTTGATGTCGATAGGGGGCCAGCGGGCTCCACCGCTAATGAACCGGAGATGCGCGTGCAGGGCCCGGGGTGTTCGGTATACGGCACGGAATAATGCCAGTGGAAGAGGAACCGCGGCGCGGAGCAGGTCTACACTCGGTAGAGAGGGGTACGGGGAGAGAGAGAGGGAGAGAGGAGGGGGGAGATGGTGGGAGGGGTCTGATATGGCAGACGTCACGGCTTGTGTAGGGGAGTATAGGCTTGTGTTGTCAGCCTGGTGTCAGTCTGATGAAGATTGGCATTCAGGTAAGCTGTCATTCATTTTCAATGTCAGAGCGCGGCGCGGGCGAACACTCCAGCCTGTTTTCCCCCTCTCGCTCTCATTACAAAAGGCAGGACATTATTCATACAGACTGGCCGAGGGCTGAGGGGAGAGAATGATAGACAGAGAGGGAGAGAGAAAGTGAGGGAAAGAGAGAGAGAGAGAGAGAGCGTGAGTGAGCGGGAGGGAGGGAGGAGGAGGAAGAGAACGAGTGCGATAGAAGGAGGGAGGAAGAGAGGAGAGACTGTAGAAGATGCCGTGCTGTTTGGGGAGCGCGTCTTTGTGGATGAATTTATGGTGGATGATGCGTTTGGACTTGTGAAATGTGTTGGTAATTTTTGTGTCGACATTTTTTGTTGTTGGGATTTAAAGGGCGTTTTGCAATTTTTGTAGCGATACTTGACTAATTCTTCATATTCATAACGCGCAAAATATACGCATGTAAAATTCATGTTTAGAATTTTAATTGGGGTATATTTTGCTATCGCAAATGTTTTGTTGAGCAAAGCAATGTCTTTTAATGAGTAAGTTACTTATATGTCGTTTAATAAGTAAGATCATAGCCTATGTATTTTACTTTATAACTGGTCAGTTTTGAAACAATATATTGCTCAGTAAATGTTTTATCTGGTAACGTTAGGCTATTCTGAACTTTTTCCAGTTTGACATTTCTGTTTAAGATTATCGCACATTATCAGAGCAGAGTTTAGGAAAATAAAAACAGATTTGCCTGCAGTGTTAGATTATAGCACAATGACGACTTTCCGCGGAGTCAACTTTTTGTTTTAAGAATATAGTAGGCCTAGGCCTACATTTTTTTGGTTGCGAATAGCCTACATCCCTTTTTTTTTGTCTTTCTCCAATGACGCAATATTTTAAATATATATTTTAAGCATAAAACAAACGTTTTGCGGTATGTAAATCTGTAATAAAGTTTGTATTAATACTGTCATGTTTTATGTTTTGTTTATGAACCGTATGATATTGACACTAAAAACTGCAAGTGTTCGAGCAGCGTAGCGCTACTGTTGTTATGGTTACCATCTTCGAACGCGACCGTTTGTACTCTGTTCTCAAGCGTATTTGGCGCCACATGTAGCCTAAAGAAATAAGAAATACTATATTGGAAACATGCTCAATGTTGTTTTTAGTACAGTTATCATAGTTAAACTATTAAGGATTACATTTTTTTAAGCCGTCAATTTAATCAGCCTACTCTTTGCTGTTGGCTCTATGTCAGATGCATACCGTAGGCTACTTATTTATTCATTTATTTTTTAGATAGCAAATCATGTGGTTTAGTATTTATTACTCTCTTTTGTATTCTAAGATTTGTCCTGTAGCTTGTTTCCGCCATTGAATTAAAAATATAAAAGGTTTGTGACTTCTTATGTTGCAATTCTGACTTTTTTTCTCAGAATTGCTTGAAATAAAGTCAGAATTGCGAGATATAAAGTTGCAATTGCGTTTTATAAAGTCTGAATTGTGTGATATAAAGTTGCAATTGCGTGTTATGAAGTTAGAAAAAAAGTCAGAATTGCAAGATAATTGTGACCTTTTATCTGACTTTTTTTCTCAGAATTGCGTGAAATAAACGTGAGGGGAAAAAAGTCATTATTGCGAATTATTAAGTCAGAATTGTGTGGTAAAACTTTTTGTAAAAAGTTTAGTGACTTAAACACCCTTGCACTTGGGGCTGTGTGTTTTTCTGCAAATTTGGATTTTCAACCTAAACTAGCAAGCTGACGTTTGGAAAAACAGGGAACGTCTTAAAGGTACTTCATAAAGTAAGAAACATGCAACAAAAGAGTCTTTTTCAAATTGTTGTAAAGACGTCAGGTGAAATAAAGGGCTAAATGGCAGTTGACAGGAAATTTGGATATTTAAGGGTTGTTTTCAAACAAATTTGTACAAAGTCATTTTTAATACTCTTTCTGGAAATCTAAAATGCTCAGTTTATGTTCTTCATGTCAGGTTTATATCAGAATAACTGCAAGGGAGCACTGCTTCATAAATGAAACAATAATTAGATCATTTGAAATGGTGTAGTTTCAAACTCTGCAGAAATGAGAAAGCATAGTCTCAAATCCTTTCTGACTGACTTAATTTAATATGTAGCTGAAGTATACACAGACATAACACCTTTCACAATATGCTAAAATACTATTCAAGGAAAAAAAAAGCTAAATTCTAAATGTATTTAAGTAAATAACACTTTTTCTCTCTACAAATATTTAGATATGATCAGCTTAGTCTTTCCAGTACAACCCTTAACAAAGTTCTTAAAGAGTTGTAGATTTGAATTTCTTTAGTGTCAAATATAGAATAATTTCAGCCGAGAGGTGACATTGCATGTCCATTTTTGGATCTCAAAGATGGATCTCATTTAATCAGCTGTTTTATTTCTGTGGTGCAGGCGATCACAAGGCTGCATGTTTTGTCTGGAAGATAAAAGTTGTTGGATGGGGCTAATTTAAATGCCGAGATCCCTGCTGGGATCTTAATTGATGATTTGTGTCGCGGGACAAGCTGCCCACGGGCAAAACTGCAAACACAAAATACTCAGACTTTATTTGCATATTCCCCTTCTCCACATTATGAGCAAATTACAATCTGAGGTTCAATACTGCAGGACCCGGAGCTCTTTTGGTCTAATCGCTAATAAAAAAAGACTCCGTCACCCTAAATGAAGGGAGTAAACTGTGCAAAAAGAAGATTGTAAACCAATTGTGATGCTTCTAGACTTCCAGAAAGCTAATTGTCTTCCTTTCTAATGTGTCACTTTTGATGCCAACCATATACAATTCACAGTGCTAATAATTTAAACGCCTATTTTTGTACAGGTCTCATTTGGATTTTCAGATCTTACACATGTTGTTTGTCTGTTGACAGTTAATGAGATAGAGTTTTTATCTTTGCCTCAAATGAGAATTATTCATCAGCCTGTAGTCTTCTGGGGTCTTGTGTGTTCAAGGTGAAGCCATAAGAGGCAACACAGAGACAGAGCTCTGTTGTTACAGGCTTCCACCGCTAAGCCTTTGCTGATCCTGATGGCTCTCTGAGGAGCGCGGGCCTGTTATTGCGTTGGACGGCTGCGCGTCCAAACGACCTCGCTATGCTGCTCTCATACTGCCAGACACGACGGTCAAACTCCTCTCCTGGGACCTGGAGGTAGAGGAAGATTTGCTTGATTTACACGTGTAGAGGCACTTAACAGTCACCCGTAGCATAGCACTCACATCACAGCCCGTGCTGTTTTCATGTCACCCTGGCCTTGGAGCTGACGTTGATTTGATTTACAAGAAAACACAGGCTCGAAATCGACAGTCTCCAAAAAGAAACGATGATCTGATGTTAACAAATGCGATGAAGTCGTCATTTGGTGTGCTTGTCAGCACTTGTCATGCACTTTTAATAGATGTAGCTGAATGACAAGTGACTTGAAAATCTGTCCTTGACTATCCTCTATATCTGCAACATTTAGATCATCTAGATAAAAATGTATTATAATAAGTCTATGGAACAGGGTTATTATTGGTAACTGAAATAAAAACTAAAATCATAAAAAACATTTTCATTACTTAAATGGAAAAATAGACATTAACTGAAATACAATAAAATGTATAAAAAATATTTTATTTCAGCTAGTTGCCAAAGCAACATTTCTAATTTTCTTTTAATATATATATCAATGATGCTAAAACAACACTGCAATGGAAGTAAAAAAAAAAGTTTACTCGTCCCACACAGTTTGTGCTACACAAATGAGTGGTACCTCAAATTGTATGGCTTATTGAGGAGAACTGTGCTAATTCATTTCTATGTGATTTTTAGTGGAACTTCCCATAGACTTACATTGCAGGAGTAACCCAAGCCATTTCTATAAATCAGAATCTCATATTTTGATTTGGGGTTGGGATCTTTTGACTTAAGTAGCAACGCAATTCCAATGTCCTCGTAACAACCCAGTGACTTTTGCGCTGCGCATATATATATATATATATATATATATATATATATATATATACTATATATATACATATATATGTGTGTGTTTATATAATATTATTATTATCTCATGCAAATGACAGTCAAAGTTGTTCATAACAGAAATAATTACTTCACCAGGATCAAAAGCAGAGTCAAATTAGCAGCAGCTTATTATTAATTCTGAATTTAAAAACCTTGAACAAGACTGTAAACCTCTGAGTGCCTTTGTTCTTATCTCTAGTGGAATGCTGATAATCCAAATAAATGTACTCGGCGTCACTGAGGGAAATACAAACACTTCTACCAAATTCTGAATAGTAGTTTCTCAGAACAGACGAAGGTAGAAAATATTTTATTAGAATTCTTTTTGAGATCAAAGTAGGAAAAAACCCTACCCAGGACCAATTCATATTTCTTTCCCCCCTCTAAATATATAAATATATGCATGAGTACAATAACTAGTCAAATTAAAATAATGTGCTAGAGGCAGGAGAGTGCTTGACTAAGGTTGAGAGAGAATGATGTTTTCATATTTTCTCTATTAGGGCGAGCATGTGAATTGTAGGTCTCACATGTTTTACACATTTCATATGTTGGTGTCATTTGGCGTGACTGGAGAGAGATAGATGTTCTCCACCGGTGCATTGTGTGCATTTCACTCTCCTGTCTTTTGGAGTGTGGCGTGTTTTATTAGAGCTGAAATAGTGCATTGAATGCTCATCTATTACTGCAAAAGCCATCTTCTCCGAAAGTGGCATCTCGCTTCGTCCCGTTTCAATGACATAATTCATAAAGGCATGTTTTTCTCCCATTCACACTTCCTGCTCTGTCCTCTGGAGCATTCAAACACAGACCACCATTGATTCCAACCACCTGATTTCATTTGGACCTTTGACACTGGGCTATATCGGAGCTTCCTCTCCCGCTGATCTATTTGTGCATCTTTTGTTGTGTTTCGAACAGAACCCCCCACGTTTCCATCATCCTCTTTCAAGCTCAGAGCCATTGAAAGACATTGATTGGTAGCTGTATGTGTGCAAAATGCCTGTAATGGCGTCAGTACATGACAGTTATTTTTCCTTTTATTAATGCATTCGAACGACTTTCTTTATATTGATCGGGAGTGACTCCTGAATGGCGGCTAATTCTCTCATTTCAAAAAGATTATAAATGCATATCAATTCAGATAAATGGATCTGAGTTTTATTTGCAAAGTGGTGTATCTCAGCTAGTTTTATTGGCCAGTAGCTTTGCAAATACCGTTAAGAGCGGGGTTTTTTTTTGCTTTCTAATAAAATGCATTGGGACAGAGCAGCCTCTGGGATGTCATAAAGCACCTGGCTTCCCAGTGGCTTTAGCCATAATGTATGATTTACAGCTAGCAGAAGTTTCTGCTTGAAAACTGTCTCTTTTTTTCTTTTTTTTTTACTGAGACCACTAATATATGCATATATATTAGTGGTCTCAGTATATATCATGTTTATATCATGATATATATATCATGTTTCCTTCTGGAGCATTTACTATTTTGTAATAGTCGCTTATGAGTCCCTCAGTTATCCTCAATGTGAAAAGATGGATCTCAAAATCTTACTGTCCCTGCTGGAAAGGGTTCAAATATGCAAAAGATGCTGGAAAACTGAAGAATTTGCGGGACCTGGAGGATTTTTCTGAAGAACATTGGACAGTTTAACTGCTGAGGACAAACAAGGGACTCATGAACAACTATCACAAACACAAACAGTTGTGGATCATCCAGGTAAAGACACACAGTATTAAGAATCAAGGGTATGTAGACTTTTGAACGCGGTCATTTTTATAAATTCAATTTTATTTTGTCTTATGTAAACATCTTTTATGTCAAATATCTTAATCAGGACAGTACTAAATAAAAAAATAACATACATTTTTGTATGATCCCTCAGATTTTGTTAAAAATAATTAACATTTAGCAGATTCTGCAAGGTGTGTGTAAACTTTTGACCACGACTGTATATACAGTATATATATATATATATATATATATATATATATATATATGAAGAGTTCAGATGCAAAAGCCTCTAAGTGCCATCTGAAATTTTCTTCTAGAATGATCATTTTTATCAAGCTCGTATATTTAAGCTCAATAATTTCACTTAAATGACAATTAATAGGTAATTTTCATCGCCATTTAAGTGAAATTGCTGAACTTAAATATACAAGCTAGATAAAAATTATCATTCTAGAAGAAAATTTCAGATGGCACTTAGAGGCTTTTGCATCTGAACTCTTCATATATATATTACATTTTATTGCTGCTTGACTTGATCTGTCTTTTCATATTTTTGAGAAAAGACTTTTTAGATAATGTAATTCATCATCAAAAGTACAGAACTAAACACCAGCACTGCAAAAATGTGCTTGATAAGGAAACATTCATGATATATTCATGATATTTTAAATGTTATAGTTAAAAAGAATCACAGAAATTGTATATATTTTAAGACAAAAGACGTATTTTATTCAAAATGATAAAATCCTTTCACTTCCCCCTCTCCCCCCTCGAACAGACCCACTGTGGTCAAAAAAGGCTTCTAGGAACATGCAGAATGCAGACAAACTGCAATAAAATGTTTTCCAGAAGTGAGGGGAAATGGATTTGGTAATGTGTGGAAAGCATAGTGACCACTCCGATCACAATGGAGAATCATTTTTGTACTAATATTGTAGCTCAAAGTAGCTTTATGAGAAAAACTATACGGTAGTTCTTAATAAAAGCATACTTTTTTCCAAGGGTGGATCTTAGTGCTATTGTACCATAGCGGTTGCAGTAGAGTCAAATTGGCTTGTAAAGTGTTGTAATGTATCTAAATGATTTATTCTAGTAAGTTAAAAGCGATTTCCACAATCACTCTGCGCTGTAGTGTTGAAAAAGTCGCTAATTTGTCTATTATTTATCTATTTATATGTGTACTTGTTTTTATCAGTCCAACAGTGCGAGCGTTCATCATTATATCTAAATTCCTCAGAGCTCTGTGCTGTTTAGCGCTGCTGGTGGGTTGTATTTGATACATCAGTATAAGCAGCATGATTTCAGGCCGCGGGGTGCTTCGCCTTCCTCGAGCACATGAGAGATTTCACACGCACCAGCTGCTTTATTGCGTTCGTACAGTATGTGCCGACAGTTTTGGGAAAACCTCATGTCATTTCAGATTTAAGAGGTGGTTTCAATCGCCAACAAAAGGCCTCAACAACATATTTTGAGGTTCTAATGGATGTTCCAACCACGCTGAACCGCATTCCTCTCCCTCTCTTCTCTGGTTTGTTTTAGGGGCCCCATAAGATATAAAGTTGTTGCCTTTCAACTGGAGTGTAAACATATAAAAGGTTGCAGATTGAGTGTGTTCTTCTCGCTCTAGTGTTTGGAAATATCTCAGAACATTAAACAATCTTTTATTCCCAAAGCAGTTTCTTCACAATAAATTAGCACATTGCTGCAGCGTTTCCTAGTAGTTTTGGTCTAATGGTCCCCCACAGCCAGTGTGCGTGTGTGTGTGTTTATTTAATATTTACATGCAAGACAAACTTAAAAAGTGAATCATTTGCCTTCTAATAATGTTAAAGGGGGGGGGGTGAAATGCTCATTTTCACTCAATTTCCTGTTTATCTTGAGTACCTATAGAGTAGTATTGCATCCTTCATATCTCCAAAAAGTCTTTAGTTTTCTTATATTTATAAAAGAAAGATAGGCTGTACCGAGTCTTTCCGGAAAAAAACGAGCGGCTGAAGGCGGGCCGTGTGGGCGGAGCTAAAGCTGTGCTAACGCGCCGAGCTAACAACACACAGAGACATTTGAAGCAGTTTTGCTCACCACCCGGTTCCAACGCACGACCGCGAACCTTTATCATTGTGACTGCTCGATCCTTAAGCATTAGACGATCTGCAAATCCGTGGATCTGGGCTTTGTTTATAAAACAATCATCGTCGAAATGCAGGGAACAAACAGTCTTGCACAACCTCTGGAAAAACAAACTCCATCCACTGGTCCCTTAACGCTGGGTTCTTTGGGAATCTGTGCAGGGTTGTCTTGCCCTGGCAACCAAAAACCCACTTCTTTGGTGACATTGACTTCCCTAAAGCCGAGCATAGCGCTTTGATGGGCGTAGTACTGCTTTCGCTCTCTTGCTCTGGTCTATGGTTGCGCGCGCGCCCGCGTCCTTCAGGAGAAGTGCCCTTAGGACCCATATAAGGAAATTCCGCTACATCTGACGTCACACATGCCCATACTCGAAAAAAAACTTTCCGAAACTTGTGACTAACCGGAAGGAGCATTTTTGGAATAGAAATACTCCTTCAAACGTACAATTTAATTTTTTTTACTTTGTCCATGTTTAGCATGGGAATCCAACTCTTTAACAGAGTAAAAAACTCAGTATGCATGAAATAGCATTTCACCCCCCCTTTAATGTTAATGCAAAATTACATCCAGTATTATATTATATTATATTATATTGTCTTTGCAGTGCACCTTCCCCATTGAAATTCAGCATTGTCTGATGCAGTGTAAACTCTACTGTTTAGGTGACCTTACTAAATTGACTAGTTGATGATCTTACGGACAGACGCCTGCAATTCGGTTTTCTCCAGCTGCTAGCCGTGCGACTTCTGGAGGCTGTTCAATTGAAAACTTAGAGGGAGATAAATATAGCAGATGAAATTGTGTCCCGCTTTGTGTGAAACTCTAGAAACGGATGGTCTTCAGAGAAATCATCACTTGCCATACGGGGGATGATATTAATGCGAGCCCGCAAACACTGGGTGCAATAACAGCCAGGAGACTGATCAGCGATGCATCAGCCATTTATCGACCACAACTGCGTGGAAAACAATCTCGTGCTCCCTGACTGTTAGAACTTTATAACGTTGCCCTTCAGAAAGGACTGATGACAGCTCTGAGCTAAAAGTGAAACATAAACAGCTGCTGCCCCAGAGTGTGGGGGAAATGTAGACGCATGCATGTGGCGCTCTGCCATAGCCAGGGTAGGATGACACAAGTTTTTGGGGAGAGCGAGGACAGCAAATGCCCTCGCTGCTAAGGAGAGAAGCCAGGCCCGTGCACCCAGGTGACTCGTACATCCTTGGCGGATTTGGAACAGAAGTGCGAAGCAATGTGCAGAAGGTGGCAGTAATGCAAAATATGGCGTACACCTGCCTTTTTTATCTCGGCCGTAACGTGGGCCACCATTCTGGTGGTCGTATGCACTCCAGAGGTATTTATAAACCTCCATAGACATTTAATACAGCTCATCACACCTTTTAGCTCAGCTGACTCTAGCGATCAACACAACTGGGCCGAGGAAGAGCGAAAGGGTTAACCTTTTCCTTCCCGTTAGAAAAGGAGGGTGGAAAACAGAGTGAGAGGTCATGGTGAATACATATAGTGTAGGGGAATTCCTTGCCGTCTTTCCTAAACCTGCCAATGTTATCAGAGTGCAAGAGTGGAAAACCTGGTATGATACATTAGACTAAAGCAAAAGCTAAAGACTCTCAAGCCAAAGTGCGGTAAAAAAAGGTTACTGAGGATATCGTTGTCGTTGTGGTGGAAGGATTTTGTTTCTGAAATGTGTCAGAACACAATACACAAAGTAGCCGTTGCATTCTCAATGTTGCCACTAGGGACGCTGTAGCGGGAATTAGCATAAATGCTCAGTTTTCTCTTTTTCAGGTCAACTAATGCCAGGGCAATAGTTTGAAGATAGCGTTACTGAGCAAGTTAGTGAAAGTTTTTATTTATGATTTGTTTATTTGATTGCAGATTTAATTTATTTAATTGATTGGAGCTGTGTTATTTTGGTATTTTTATACTATTTTTTTTTTAATTGATATTTTGAATTTGCTTTTATTTTATATTTTCAGTTTTTATGTTTAATTATTTTCTGAGTAATTTTTTATGTAAAAATATTTGTAAATAGTTTTAGTTTTATTTCAGTTAGTAATTTTACCTTAACTTATTTCAGTTATGGCAACTTTCTAAATGTATTATTTATTATTTATTTATTTGATGACAACACTGGTTTGGAGATTTTTCCTCTTTCCATATTAGGCATATAGGAGCTGTACTGTATGCCTTTTACCAACATAACACAATATCTGCCTGGGGATGTTACCAAGATGGCCGCTGAGTTAGCTGACTTTCCTTAAAGGCCCACTGATGTGCCTTGGAACGCACTCCTCCCCCTTTTCAAATAGCCAATAGAGTTTAGTTTGCCTCACAGACTGCAAGTCATACTTGACAGCACCATGGAAGCGAATCCGAGCGCTGATGATACGTTGGATTCGATAGTAGATTTGTGAATAAATTCTAGCCATTTCATTCTTAACCAACGTACAGTTGGAAAATGGACTAAAACTCGAGCGTTTGAGCAACCAAACTCACATCTCCAACCCATATTGCTCCGTGACGTGTCAACGGTCGGTTTGGCCAGGTGGTATTTATAGCATAGGGGGCGGGACGCTTTATAGAGAGCATTTGATTGGACAGAAGATGTGATGAGAAGCTGAATGAAATTAAGCTGTCATAAAAATCCGTGATCCATTTTAGCAGAAGTGAGAGACTGTAAGTTTTGAATGCTTATATCTCCTAAATGTGAATTTTGTCATTGTTTTGGAACACACCAGCTACGCTAACATAAAGCTAAAAATCTTAAATTTTGATTTCAGGGGGTCTTTAAAGAGACTAACACATCTGGTATAATAGCATCGACAGAATATTAAAGTTTGTTACTATCACAGTAATACAAAAGCTCATATTAAGTATGTACAATAGTAGTGCACACTTAATCTATTAGCTAAGCACTGCAGTTTGCGTACTCGAGTTTCTGGCCTTAAAATGCACATATGCGTTTCCATGAGCCTGAACGTGTGTCTCATCTTGTGTGTATGCGACAGACTCATGAAAACCATCATGATGAGCCAGGGAATCTGATGAAAGCTCAGTGTCTGACTTTTCCGTGTCCCAGCACTCATTCCTTAAGTCCCAGGACAGGAAGCAGAGCGAGCTGCAGGCCTCAGAGAGTGTCTGAGTTTGGGCAGATGGGAGATGAAGTTTGGCTGAGGGCCAGAGATCTCTGGTGAGCAGATAGGAATGAAAGAGCATATGAGCCCAGGGATGGATTTTCCACAAGGTGACCATCAGCTTTTGTCATTTTAGTTGTAGTACTAATAATGTTAATTTGTAAAATATTGACCAATTTTCTTTGGTTAAAAAAAAAAAAAATCTCAGACTTAGATTTGAAGGAGGGATTTGAGTCAAACAAAATTGAATTGTTTGATTTAGACAACTTAGCACGCCCTAGCAACCACCCTGACATCCCACAATGATCTAGCAACTGCATAGCAATGGTCTAAAAATCCTCGCACACTAGCAACCACTGACAACACCGTATCATCATGAAAACACTGCTTACACTACCATTCAAAAGTTGGGGGTCAGTAAGAAAACAATACTTTTATGCAGGAAGGATGCATTAAATTGAGCAAAAGACACAGACTTTTACAATTTTTCTAATTTTTTTAAAAAAAATATTAAGCAGCACTGTTATTAACTGTGATAATAAAAATAAATTTGCTTGAGCACCAAATCATAGAATGATTTCTGAAGGATCATGTGACACTGAAGACTGGCGTAATAGCTACTTCACTAAATTACATTTTAAAATATATTAATATATTAATATATTTCCTAATATTAAGTTTTTATTGTATTTTTGATCAAATAAATTCAGCCTTGCTGAGCATAAGAGACTTAAAAAAAAAAAAAAAAAAAAAAATTCTTACAAACTCCAAACATTTGAACAGTACTTTTGTGTAAAAATGTTTAAAAATTCATTTTTAAAATTCAGTCTTTCTTAAAACAATCATGAAACAATCAGTTTACATTCATTTATTAAAATATGACCTGGGCTTATAATAATGTGTCATCATTACAGATTCTGCCTTTCAAAGGTGGAGGTATTACAGATTTAAAAGTTCCCATAAACTCTTCTCCAAAAGTCTGAGGAAAATCAAAATTTCATGGTGAGGTGGTGTGCCATTTACAAGATTTAAAAGGATTTGTTTCGGATAAGAGCCCAGATCTACCTGTCTCATTGCTACGCCTAGAGATATTTTTAGCAGTTAAGTCCTTTTCCTGTTTGGATTTCCGTAGCTCACAAATGTGGAGAAGACTGCAGCAAAAATTCCAAGATTCAGATCAAGTGAAATGTAGCCTATTATGCACTGAGTATGAAAGTGTTGTTTCGACATGGAGAGCACAGCGTATACTTCATTAAGCGCTAATATTGCTTTGTGAGTTTGTGTGTCGGTCTGAATGGTAACAAAATAAACTTTTGCTTCATTCAGCATGTGCGTTTGTTTTGTTCTCAGTGTGTATATATATAAGCTTAATGCGTCTGCGTGTTGCTCCATATTCCCCTTGTTGTGTCTAGTGCGGCCTTTTGTGTCAGCTGCACACTGGTTTAATGTGAAGTTTAAGCTTCTCATGACGCCAACTAGGGTCTAGTTACACTAGTGGGAATACCTGCTATTGTCCGCTAAATCCCTTCTAATTCCCAGGAATTCTGCTATCATTCCACTCATCAAACCTCCTTGGTCCTGCCACACTTCCATAAGTGATCTTAAAGACACAGACCCTCCACCATGATGCCTTTAAAAGCTATTTATGGTTTATATGCATCAAATACCTATAGAGTTCTGCTCTGTGGTCAGTTTTGCTTGTCATTCATATTTTAAGGTTACATTTTTGATCCAGTTTTAGTGATTTTGTGATGCCAAATCTCATGAAGCAATCTTCCGATACAGACAAAAAAGTCTGTCATTCTTCCAGACGGTTTTGACGACTGCTATCAGGCGTTCCTGAATGCAAAGGGCTATTTTCATATATTGCATAGAAAAACAATTACGCCCTAATGTTACACACTTTATTAGAGGAGAGACACACAGAATATGAATTGTTCCGTGGTTGTCATAGTAACAGGAAGTTCTAAACCCCCGGCAGCAAATGTTGTTCTCGTGGTCTTTGAACAGCTGGGGGGCTGTTACTGGCAAGGCATTGTGGGTCATTACCACCTTGCATTTCTTGGGACAAAATTTCTTGCTTTTCTTGGGTCAAAATCAGAAGGAGTTTGAGTTGCGTCAAAGACAGTGTTTTAAATGTGTCAGTCTAATGACTGTAGACTGTAGTTATTTTTATAGGACAGACAAGATTGAAGAGACAAAAGGACCAAAAGAGGGCTATATAACACTGGAGAAAGCTATCTATTAGAATTGACATTTGTCTAAAAATTCCTTTCTTTCTTTTTAAGAGGCGTCCAAAAAGAAATCAGGCTCTGGCAAGTCATCTAATACAATATAATGAAATATATATGTTTTATTGTGTTAGAACAATCACCTAAACGCCTGTTCACACAAAGACGAATGTTCGGTGCGATAAACACTTTAATTTGAATGAACGTCTGTTAATGCATCTGTTCTCTTTTATGCAGACTTTGAGAGGTGTTCTAATCTCTTTTCCATCACACTGCGAAGAAAACTCACCGCTTTTAAAGCTCAAGCTCTTTAAGGATGGGTGGATTCTGATTCGCTGTCAACAAAAAAATCATCCTGAAAGTGATTACAACAATATTGTTTCTTTGTGTTGTTATTGTTATAGCTGTTTTCTATTCGCATAGAATTAGAAAAATTATTAAAACTTTATAGTTATTGTCGTTGGTGTGAACGGCCCTTAATAAGTTGCAGTACTAAAATTACTAAAACTAAAATTAAATTTAATTAAAGCTATATAGACAGCAAAATAAACAAAAATGACAAAAGCACATAAGAACATTACTAATACTTAAACGAAAATTAAAATGAAAACTGAAAATATAATAATAAAATCTAATTCAAAATGTTACTAAAATAAATAATAGGCTACTAAAATAACACAGTATCAAACTTGAGAGTAGCCCAGCCGCATTCATCTCAGTTGGAATCAGGTCAGTCACACAGTCTGAGTGTAAAGTCTCCTCAACCGTCTCCTTCTCTATATGTGGAATCATTATTCAGAGCGGCTGGAGGGAGTGCAGGAGTTCGGTGTGGCGACTGAGGGAGGTTGGGATTAGGTATTTCAGAGCTGCTCTGTGTATTAGAGAAGGAGGTTCACCCTAAAGTTCAACTTTCTCTGGGGTTTTGAATGAGGGGTGGGAAGGGCAAACCCACAAATCTTCTGTTCATCTGGTTTGGAGGGTACTGTGGTGTGTATGAGGGACTTATTAGTGTTTATTTCTGTAAATAAGCTGTTTGTTTGTGTGTGTGTGTGTGTTTGGTGCCCTGGTTGTTTGTGAAGGAGCCTTGAGCTGTAGATGTGGTGGTCTGCTGCAACAGGAACGCTAATGCTTCCTCTGAGGCCAGTGAGGAACAGCATGATTAGCCCTCCAGCCCCCCGGGGGGAGCCGCTGCGCTCTCCTTGCTCTAATTCACTTTGACGTCAACAGGAAGGCAGATCAGGTCTCAGGAGGGGGGGAGGGAGGTGGGCTGCGGACTGTATGGCTATGGAGGACTTTGGGGCTTTGAGAGGCGGCGGGAGGGATTACAAGAACCCTAAAATGTTTTCTTTGTAGTTTGGAAGAAACTCGGGAAAGGTTTCACACAAACCTATACTGGCGGACTGAAGCGTGGGGGGCTGGCCGCCATGCCTGCCATTCCCGCCCCTGACTTTATCTTTGTTTGCCCACCTACCCGAGCTCACGCACACACACATACAGCCTCTATTAAGCCAGAACAGCAGGGCCCACACATAAATATACCTTCCCACGCAATATCAAATTACTTTTCGAATTGTGGGGTCAGCAGGCCCACGGGTATCAAGCAGCGTCAATAAAAAGATCCCCGTTCTAAAACGCATGTAGTGCTGGCTAAACCGAAATCAACATATTTGGTCATTTTACAAGTTGTGTTGTAATGCCGTCAGAGTAAAGATCTCAGGTTAGCTGTTGGTGAACAGACCATTAGATGCAAATGTACTCAGACGGTTTCTCTTGTGTTGTAGACTGTCTGGAGGGCTGTGCGCCGTTGGACCGACTCCAACATCAGATGCTCCAATGCTGAGAACAAGCAAACTGTAAGTTCTTAAATCAACACTTTCCATGCTTATTCAAAAACACATTTGCTCTGTTCCAAAAGCTAGTGAGCCGCCTGTGTAGGCAGTATTTTAAGGCGTCATAGACGTACCCCTGACACAAAAGCTGTTCAGAAATTTAGGCAGCCGTCTAAGATCAAGGTTTTGAAAATTATAGATCGATCGATCTATTTGAGCTGCACGATTAATCGTTAAAATTCAAACACTCACGCGATGTCTCTTAAACCTTTGACTAGTACAATCACTGCGAACATTCAAATGTGTGTTGGCGCTGCCACTGACCCAGAGAAAGCAGTTGTCATTTATAGGTATGAAACCACTTCACAAACAGTCTTTTCAACCACACAGTATCATTATGTATGTGTTACAAACATCCAAATTATCCCAGAAGTACTGGGATAAAAGTTAAACAAGTAACTGTTAAAAAATGTATTTGTCATTGAATCATTCATTCAATAGATTTGTTCAAAAACACTGATTCAAGTCTTTATGAGTGAGTCATTGAATCATTCATTCATAAAAAAAACAATTCAAATGAATGAAATATTTGTTAATAGACAGAAGCACATTTTATTTTGTTGTGTTGTCAATTCAGAATCGTAGAATCGTGATCTCTATTTTAAACAAAAATTTGTGATTCTCAATTTATCCAGAATCGTGCAGATCTACTATCTATATGTCTGTCTGTCCATCTGTCCGTCATTCTGTTGTTTGTTTTATCGTTTATTTTACAATTAATTCTACTGTTTGTCTCTTCTATCGTTCTATCAACCTGTCTATCTATCTGACTGCCTGCCTGCCTGCCTGTCTGTCTGTCTGACTGTCTGCCTGTCTGACTGTCTGCCTGCTTGCCTGTCTGCCTGCCTGCCTGTCTGTCTGTCTGTGTGTCTGTCTGCCTGTCTGTCTGTCTGTCTGTCTGTCTGTCTGCCTGTCTGTCTGTCTGTCTGACTGTCTGCCTGTCTGACTGTCTGCCTGCTTGCCTGTCTGCCTGCCTGCCTGTCTGCCTGCTTGCCTGTCTGCCTGCCTGCCTGTCTGTCTGTCTGTCTGTCTGCCTGTCTGTCTGTCTGTCTGACTGTCTACCTGCTTGCCTGTCTGCCTGCCTGTCTGTCTGTCTGTCTGTCTGTCTGTCTGTCTGTCTGCCTGTCTGTCTGTCTGTCTGTCTGTCTGTCTGTCTGTCTGTCTGACTGTCTGCCTGTCTGACTGTCTGCCTGCTTGCCTGTCTGCCTGCCTGCCTGTCTGTCTGTCTGTCTGTCTGCCTGTCTGTCTGTCTGTCTGTCTGTCTGACTGTCCGTCCATCTTTCATTGTGTTGTTCGTTCTATCTTCTAGTTTACAATTTGTTCAGTTGTTTCTATCTATCTATCTATCTATCTATCTATCTATCTATCTATCTATCTATCTATCTATCTATCTATTTGTCTTTCATTCTGTTGTTCGTTCTATTGATTATTGTTTTTTCAATTAATTCTATTTTTTTTTTCCTTCTATCGTTCTATCAATCTGTCTTTTTGTCTGTCTGTCTGTTTTAATTGTTCTTCCTTACATTCAAATTGCAAATCTGCACTATTTGGCACCTACATTTAAAATTAAATTTAAATCCATCCTTTTAAATTCTGAGTGGCACACATCCATGTCTAAAATACCATGTTTTTTGCTAAATTCTGTTTATATTACATACACAAATTGTTCATTTAATACAGAAAAGTGTGAATTACTTAAATTTAAATGTCAAAAAATGCTGTTTTACACAATTTTTGTATGTGCTGTTTTTCTGCCTTTTAGAATGTAACATTGTTAGCTAAACAACATGCTAACGACGAACTCCATCGAAATCAATTGTGAACCATACACTTAACATTAAGAATGCTATTTTGTGTAATGGCATTTGGTTTGCAAAGAGTTGCTGCTGATGTTGCTCATTCTCAGTCTGTCATTTATGAGGTTCAGTTTCGGTAAGGTTGCTAGCAGCTAGGCAGCTCACTAGGTGTTGGAACAGAGCCATTTTGGTTGCCAAACACTTTTCTTGTACTTTGATGTAAACTGCGGTTTCCACAAATTCACCTAACAGCTTTTGTAGTCATGCATAAAATGGTCTTCTATATATGGATTTTTTTAAAGCATTGATAGCACATAAAGTTCTCTCACTTTATTGTGGAGGGCTGATAAATATGCAGTGTCACCTATCGAGCTGCCTAGAATACGCAAACCTGTGATTTCTCTGCAGTGATTTCGCTCTTCTGGAATCGTGGAGTTATTTCTTGCTGGTTCATTCAGAATTGGGCCTTTACAGATAAAGTTTGAAATGAATTTTCCAATGCTTGCTGTTCGTCTGCAATCACCCCAGCTGTGTTGTTTAAGAGTTTGTTTCCTCACTTTAATAGCACTTTCTGTTATGTCCTTATAGAGTGCGAATTTGTTCGAAAACACAATTTGTGTCTTTAATGGTTCGTGGGCTCAGGGTGGAATTACGTTGTGGATGAGTGAGAGAGGGCGAATCTGAGGGAGACATTTGTGTGTGCGGCAATATGCAGAATGGTTAACTCTTTGCTTTTCAGAGGGGGTAAAAGACAGGCAAGTCTCTTTAATTGAGTGTGAAAACAGCTGGGTATCTAGTGCCATTTTCACCCACAGCAGCATGGAAGTGACTATCTCAATATCCTCCTGACTCTAATCGCTCAAAACCCCAAATTCCCCCTTTCTTTCTCTCCCTCTCGCTCTCGGAGTCCTGCCGAGGATTGTTTTACGCTTAATTTTGTTAAACCTAATGAGATTTCCCTAATTAAATCTCCTCCTGACTGGAAAGCTCTCTCTCTCCTGTCGAGTGAAGTGATTGTTTGTAGATCTTTTTAGACAAATAAACATTTTCGGAGTGAAAGCACAAGAGAAATGGAAGGAGCCTGCATCTTTTCGTTTTTGCTGCAGCGGCCTGTGCTACATTCATGCTTTGCTTAATGACTATTCACCTAAATCTTCACCTTACCATGATCAATACTAGTTCTTCTTGTCTCATCTTACAGCTAAGATGAAGTGAATTAACTTATTGTACATTATGCCAAATATTAACCAGGAGCAGTGTTGGAGAGTAACCAATTACATGTGATGCTATTAAATTTTAAGTAGCATAACAGTAGCTCAGCTACCTTCAAAACTGAGCTTATAATCTAATACACTTGCCTAAAATGAATCAGTCAAATTCTTTTTAGTGAATCAGTTCAATCGGAAAATAATTTTAAATAAATCGATGTGATCACTCATTTGACCTGATTCACCTACATGATTCATTTAAATGAAAATCAACAGATTCATGAACAGTAGATGAATCTGTAATGTATTGCTGTTTAATATTGATTATATTGTGTATAATTTTACAAAATAATATAATATTATGTAAACACTTTAAAAAAAGATGTATTTATGTGTATCCGAATTAACTACTCAAAATTTACTAATTTGAACTTTTAATAAACTTTTAAGGGCTAACTTCTAAGTTTTAAAGTAGCGTCCTCAACACTGTGAAATGGCAACAACCATGGCAGTGATTCAAGAGTGATCCTGGACTGAAAGCCTCTTTTATAGTAGCAATATTGTCATTTATATAAAGGTGTATGAATATGTATGCGTGTGTGTGTGTGTGTGTGTGTGTGCCAGCCTGCCAGGGTCTTGTTTTGTGTAGGAAAGTGCCACTGGGTGTGTCTGGTCCATTGAACTCTCTGAATAAAAGGCCTTGAGAGTATTGTTGACTGCGGTCATTGAGCTGGTATTGTGGATGCCCCCTGGGAGACTATTGTGGGACTCGACCTTCTGTTTCCCGTGCCGGCTCCGGAAAGCTAGTGCCAAGACGCCTTCACACACATCACAGACACACACCATTCCAACCAGACCCTATTCTTTGCCCCCTCCTGTGGACCGTTGGGCACTCTGCCCAGTTCTTGTGAAAGGTGCCCTCTGATTTTTACCCCCTCTGATCAGGTTTCTGCCACCAGTTACCCAGTTTGATGTGAGTACGTAGGGTGAGGAGTCAGGGGAGTTGCCCTGGCATCTGGCACCAGCAGGCCACACACAACACCTAGAACACCGTGCGGTTATTCGTTATTCAAGGACTTGACAAAGCGTCGTTTGCGAGGAATGTTGCTGTTGTTTGTAGACTGAATTGTTTTATTTCCGGAAAGCTCTGTTAATTAATTTTCCTTTAAAATGTAATAATTTTCTTCATGTCTGGAATTATTTTTTTCTGCTGAAATAGTTTATGCCATATTACAGTTTCATATTACCTTTAAATGTATTTTTGGCTTCATGAAGGTACATTAAACTAAATTCTACCTGTCAGAAGACCTTAAAATAAAACCTTTTATGTCAAAAGATTCAAATACTAAAAGCCTGGAAAGATTTCTAAAGCCATTGAAATGAACAAAACCTAAAATTCATGAAAAGCCATGAAGTTTATTATAATGAATATTATATTTATACAGTGTTATCACTGGGGGGAAAAGTATGAAAGCCACGGAAATTCATTAGTGAGAAGTATTGGAATACCAGTAAGTGGAATGCTGTATTATTTATTATTGTTAAGACAGCAATTTGATCTATTGGGATTCAATGATATATTATTGATTAATATTTTTTTTCCTGATGAATCATACACAGTAGGACCTGGGACACTTATTAAAGGGATTATTCACACAAGAAAGGAAAATTCTGTCATCATTTACTCACCCTAATGTCGTTCCAAACCCATAAGGCTTTCGTGATATGTGTCCAAAAACTTTCATCTTTGGAACACAAATTAAGATATTTTTATGAAATCTAAGAGACCTCTGTACCTCCATTGAAAGTCTATTTAACTAGAACTCTGAAACTTCTAAATATCCATAAAGAGATTGTAAAATAAATCCATATGAATTGAGCTGTTTAATCCAGGTCTACTGAAGAGACAAGATCGTTTTATAGCACGCATGAATTACCCTTAGCAGATCTATACAGGTGGAGCTGGGGAAGGTGGAGGGTTTCTGAAAGTGCACTGCACTGCTACAGCAAATGCTGACCAAGTATTTGAAGGTAGAGCAGCGAGCTCATTAGCTACTGATACAGCAGGAACCAAAAGCAAGCAGGTTGAATTAAGGACCTATTAGCCTGCGCCATCTAGAGTTTCATGAAAGAAGTTTGTATTTCAACCTCATTGCTTACCGCGTGAGAACAAACCTGCGTAACACGCAAGAATGAACCTCATTGGTTCCCATGCATCAAGCAAGCACGCTTGAGCTTCCGTTTACCAAAATTAAATGCAGTAAACATTGTTCGCTGATAAAAGCATAAGTTAAACTAAATTAAATTAAGTTTTGGGTGAATAAATGTTCAATGGAGGGACAGAAAGCTCTCAGATATCATTAAAATGATCTTCATTCGTGTTCCGAAGATGGACGAAAGTCTTGTGGATTTGGAACAACATGATCCAACTGATGACATAATTAAAAAATGTTTTGGTGAAGGTCCATTTTGATTTCATGTTGCCTTTTAATAGTGGATATTAAAAAAAAGTAATATAGCATCAGTTTACATGGGCATTAACAGTACAGTACCTTGTGTCATCGAGGAGTTGATTAGTGCAATTCCTTTTGCTCTTTCTATAACAATCTCAACCTCATCATCATCATCATCTCCACCACCCCTGGCCTTCACCCCGAGTCTGTTCCTCATCAGCCTCGATTAGCATTATGTTGATTTAGCCTAGCAGCCCCCACCAACCAAATGGAGGCTTATTAGTTTGAATATTTTTTTTTTATTTATTCCCGTTTTCTTGGGGTCCCTGTCGGCATTTCCAATTACTCTCGCCGTTCGGCTGTAATTGCCTCCGTGCTAATGGCTGCCAGACAATTGTGCTAAATGAGGTGAAGGCGCGAGGCAGCGAGCTCGACTTCATTAAGAGCTAATGGGATTTTATTGGGGGGACTGAAGACCCAGCTCATCAAAAAGGAGAGATGGAAGGAAAACAAAACAGATGGAAGAGAAGAGGCTGAGAGAGTTTTATAGGCGTTTTCTTCAGTGTCTGCTTGTCTTAAGTTATGTCGGACAGGAATGTGCAACCCTACTGTTTTACTGTTAGAAACACACACACACACACACATATACGCACGTATCTGTCTTTCTCTCGATCACACAGATACACGCAAAGACGTACACGCTCCACTAAGCAAACATCCACTCACGCATATAACAGATAGATACATGTATAAACACATTAAAATTCAACATAACATTCATGCTTGAAAAGATGAAAGAGAAGAAATTACAGTGAAGATTTGATGATAATCTGTGCATGTCAGTCTGATTACACAGATTTCTTAGATAACATAAATCGAGTGCCAAACTTTGTGCTTTAAAGTGTGCATCACTTCTGGCTGAAAAACAGTATTTGCTTGACTGTAATCTGAAAAAAATAATCACATTTCCCAGATTTCAGTTCTTAGTTTTTCATAGCAGCAGTTATGTCATGAGTAAATTGTTTGATGTAGTTTAGATATAATAGATGCCAAATGTCATCATGTCTGAATGAATGTCATATAGATGTAAAACAGCTCTTGAAATCTCAATCTATAAATCAGAAGAAAGATGTACTGTTCATTTAAAACTAACCCATGAAACACTGAAGTGTTTGTTTATTTCTTATGTGTTTATCTCTTTCATTCCAGCTGATTAACATCTGTGTGTGTAAGAGAGTGACAGAAAGTCTTTTTGATTGCTAATACTAATAGAAAAACCTGACATAGATAGCAGTTACATAGTGGGTGGTTTAACTGTCTTTTGTAATCCTGTTCTGCTGCTCTGTTAGTGTTTTCAGGGTTTGGCTCTACAGAATGTTTACTGGGAACAGATGCTTTTCTAACTTTTTGAAGACTTTAGCTGTGCATACTTGGATTTGTCGTTTACCTTTTTTTATCTTAATGTCTGCCACTTTTACTTTAAAAATACCACTCCAGTTAATTAAAATATGACCATAAAAATACATTTAATTTACAGTAATGCCCAACATGATTTATGTAAATAGAATGTATTATTATTATTATGATTATTTTGTTCACATATTACATTTAAGACCCCATTAAATGGCATGACGAATGCAGTTTTCCCCCCTGTGTGAACATTTTGGCAAGTTTGGGCAGAACTCATTGAAGTCACACAGGCTTCATTTAAGTCACAGCCATGAACATGATTTGCTTCTTGCTATTCGATCGGGAAATACTAGAGCGAATTGATTGGACAAAAGCTGTGTAGTGCAGAATGAGTCATCAACATTTATTACACTAAATACCGTTTTTGTTGTTGTTTTTTTACTTTTAGGATTACACTTGCATATAGACTAGCATTAAAGCTTTATTGACTAAAAACAACAGTATTCTCATCTTGATTTTATCTCATCTCATCTTTCTAATCAATAACTTTTATCAGGGACCCCATGGATTTATATTCTTGCTAGTTGACAAAGTTCAGTTTTAACAGTTGCTGAGAATGTTCTACTCAGGTAAATCATATAAAACATATTTTTTTATATTGGGGGTACTTCTGTCTTGTCAAAGGGAGTAATATTTTATATATTGTACTGTATTTAAGAGCACTTTAGCTCTACCTGTGACCGCTGTATACAGATTTGTGTGCTTATCCACAGGGCAGCTGCTAAACTGACTCAGAGACAGTGTTACCGTGTAATCGGGTTATCTCCGAGGTGGAAAAGAGAGGAAAATCTATGCCCTGATTAGATAAAAGGCATAGCTTCCAGCCATAACATCTAACCAATATGACATCGGATAGGCTCTGGCAATGTGAAAAAGAGGGCTCTGTTTTTGTCATCCTCTGTTTCTTTATTTATTTACTGTAATTTTAGATTTTACAGGGGAACATCTGTTTTGATTTGAATGTCGGATAACGACGGTTTAATGGATCATGGTATGGATAGAGTGAACAACCGTGGGACGTTTGTGATTGATGTGGATGGCTTGAGTCACTGCTCTGGTTTTTCGGGAAATAGTGTGCCAGGAAATTTTTCAGGGAAGGAGTAAGAGTGAATGCGAGAGTTTTGGTGAAAGATGGAGATTGAGTGAATAAAAAGCGACTTCTATGAGATATGTTGACATATTCCATGGTAAAAACAAAACAAAAACATGATTTCTAAATCATGACTGACTTGATTGGATCATGGATGTTAAGTTATAGCCTACTATCTGAGATGTGAGAGTCACAAAATTGTGAATAAAAAGATTTTCATTTATTTGATTTGATTTTATAATAATAGAATAATATGAGAGACATATAGCACAGCCGGAGGTAATTGGAGGCCAAAAGTCAATTAAACAGTTTAGTGTTCATTATTTAAAGAAATTTGATTATAGAATACTGCAACTGACTAAACAGAATCAAGTATTCCAAAAAGAAGCGCAATAATACTGTGTAATATTACTTTTCCCCTTACCCCTTGGTTACATCAGCAGAAAAAGTTATTACATTTGGATGAAACATTATGAAAGCAAGTGTTTTTGCTCTGTAACATGCACTGATGAATCATGCACAAGACCAGCAACATTATTAAGAAAGTAAATGGAGTCAATTTTGCTTTTATGTTGTTTTTAACCAGAAACAGGCCTTAAATTTAATTCTCTGCTCCTATGGATATATTTTTTCGTTGATAGTGATAAAGAAATGAGAGAGGGACTGAATGAATGGGTGAGTCAGAGAGAGGAAGAAAGAAAGTAACCCTGCCCCGGTGCTAACAGCTGTGTTGCAGCTGCTAGTGGCTCCTGCTGAGGGTGAGCAGCTCAATTCTCCAGGGTCAGATCTGTGGTATGGCGGTATCCGTGGCAACGGGCTTTGGGCCTGTGTGGCAGGAACAATCCTGCCTCTGAGAGCCGAGCGCTGGGCTCTGAGCTCAACACACCGGAATGTTCTACACCAAGAGAGGGAAAAAGAAGCAGAGGAAGAGGGTGAGGGATGGAAACAGAGATGAGGTAAAGAGAGAAATGAGTCAAATGAGAGAGAAAGAGGGGTTGAGAAAGATCAGTGACCCTTTAGGAAAGTTACAAGATATTCCCATTAGTATAATAGGAAAAAAAATACATTTCTCAAATGACAACTGTTGTGATTATAATTTTGACCAAAATAATTGTTATTATCCATCTAACTGATATGCAATGACGGAATTGTGACTGAGTTTTCATTGACTAAAACTACACTAAAATGCCTAGACATTTAGTCGACTAAGGGTATGTTTACACGACAAGATATGCTTAAAACGTTAAGAGTTTTCCACGTACAGACGACACCATTGTCAAAACGATCCCCATTCACACAGATCCGCGAAAACGACTTAAAATGCTATATTCTTCTGCCTGGCCATTAGATGGCGATGAAACTTTATAGATTGAACAGGTAATACGCATGTGCATGATGTCATCGTTTTCAGAGATTCGAGTTTTTGTTGTTTACAGAAATTTGCGTTTTCAGGCACCCAACGAAAACTTGTAAACGTGTAAACGAACGGCCAAAACGCATAATAAGTTTTACGTTTTTAGTTTAAAACGGTGTTGTGTAAATTGCCCCAACTTGACTAAACAAAAACATGACAAGGTTGGCTAAGGGGCTCAACTAAAAACGTTATGCGTTTTGGCCATTCGTTTACACGACAATGGCGTTTTGGGTATCTGAAAACGCAAACTTTTGAAAGAGGGTTTCAAAGTACAAGTTTTTGAAAACGGTCTCCGTGTAAACAACAAAAACGTGAACCTCTGAAGACAATGACGTCATGCACATGCATATTACGTTTAATCTATTGTGTTTCATCGCCATCTAATGGCCTGGCAGAAGAATACAGCGTTTTCAGTCGTTTTCGTAGATCCATGTGAATGGGGATCGTTTTGACAATGGTGTCGTCTGTACGTGGAAAACTCAAAGGAAAAACTTCTCCGTTGTAAGCATATCGTTGTCGTGTAAACGTACCCTAAATGTGATAAAAACTAAAAAGAAAATTTGTCTAAGACTAAATTAAATAATAGCTGAAGAAATTAACATTATCTGAATGTAATAAAATGTGACCTACACGGATGCGACTTTTCAGGGTTTTTTTCTCTCTCTCTCTCTCTTTCTCTCTCTCTCTCTCTCTCTCTCTCTCTCTCTCTCTCTCTCTCTCTCTCTCTCTCTCTCTCTCTCTCTCTCTCAAAAAATATAGCTATATAATATATATATATATATATATATATATATATATATATATATATATATATATATATATATATATATATATATATATATATATATATATATATAGGCTATATTTCCAGTAATATAAGTTTTTGAGAAATAAGTCGAAAATAACTTGCAGGAGAAGAAAAAGAACAGGAAGTAGAACTTAAATGTAACTGAGACACAGAAGGGGTCAAACATTGGAAGTTAGACCAAAAAGAGTGGTCTGGTCTGAGAAAGAGAAAGCAGAAATAGAGCAATATGATTGCCAAACAGAATAGTGGTTGTCAAGTTAACAGGTCTTTCACTGTCCCCTAAAGCAAGGTGGATGGAGTCGGTCTTATCTCCTGGCTCCAGCTCCGGCCCACAGCAGTCTGGCCCATAGAGCTTCCCTCAGCCTGAAAACATCGTTTTAAATCCGAAGCTTCATTAAAAAAATCGTCCTGCAGCATCCACAATGATATTAAATATATTAAACAGGTATCCAAAAACCTGCAATTCTCATTTCAACAAACAATGAATGGAGTGAATTCATTAATCACTAAACAGTTGTGACACATTTGCACACAGAATTTCGACACAAAAATCCTAAAATATACAGTTATTGGTATCATTTGATATTGGATATCATATTTCATTAAGCATGCCCATTTATTTTTACATAAAGATTCGCCGTCATCTAACACTTAAAAATAGATTTTTAAAAACACTGATCATTTACTGTAATAATAAATCTTAAGCAAATTTCTAAAGGAATATCTGTATTTCATACTTTGCATTACAATATTGTGATGCCTAAATTCACTTAAAATTAATGAGTTTAGATTTTTATTTTGGCAACACTTTAGTTTAGGGTCCAATTCACTATTTAGTTGCTTATTAATATGCATATTTCTAGGATATTGGCTGTGTATTAGTACTTATAAAGCACATATAAATGCTTTATTCTACATGACCTTATGCTTCATCCCTTATTTATTGAGGCAAAAGTCGAACAGTAGTTAATAGTTAGTTAATAGTGAGAATTGGACCTTAATATAAAGTGTGACCGATTATCAGCCATGAAAATTATCATTGCCTTATATTTATTGTCTACAACTTTTTTGAATGTTTTTATTAAAAAAAAAGAGTATAGTATGTGGTATGGCATTCCCTGTAGTATTATGAAAACCATTTAAAAGAGCAATACAATGTATAGTTTTATTCGTATATAATCTATACCATGTTCACAGCATTAAAAAGTTGCTTTGAAATCACAGCTTCTCACATAATCTTGCAGTTATGAAACAAGCATTGTCCTCTGTTAAAGGCAGTTTATTTTTGAAGTCACACATTATAGCTGAATTTATAAATCTGCCACCCACAGTCCTTCTGGACGGCCCTCAGCAACCAGCTGCCTCCTGCTTGGCATTGTCTATATATTTCATACTCAAGATTGCATTTACATGAGGAGCTGACAAAGTGTTGATGAACTAAGGAGAGATACGCATTATCACCCTAGCTGGGTCGAGCAGGCACGAATAAGTTCAGCTACCGTCAGATTGACAGCAGAAGTCTGTGTATTAATATTCATTTGAGTGCTAATGGAAGTTATTTAGATGTTGTAAACATCATATGTGAGTTTAACGTGCATTGTTAATCATAGTCTACATGAATACTAATATGATTAGACAAGAGTTTAAGGGACAAAACAAGCTACATTTACACTTAAACAACCGTTTCCTGTGAGTATTCTGTGAGAGCGATGACGGAAATATGTACAGAATGATGTGCGTTTGGGGGGGGGGGGTGCAGCTAGAGTTTCCATGGCAACAGGATTCCTGTGAAAAGGTCAACGTGGAAGGCAGACTTGGAAAAGCACAAGAGGATTATTGGGGATTTAGCGGCGAGTAAAATCATTTTTTTTATTCTCTTTTTATGTATTTTTCTGTCCTATCTGAATGACGATAAAAACACTGGATATGAATAGTGCAATTATATTGCTCAAAAAAACGTCTCTCTCTCCTTTTTTATGATTTCTTGCCTTGGTCCTTTGAAGTGAAATTGAAAAGAGAAAGAGTGGTGGACGGCGGTGGTGCTCGGCTTTGTGCTTGGAGCTGATACGCACTCTTCTGCCCCCTCAATCACTTCTTCCCTCTCTTTCTCTCTCCTTCCTCCCCCCTTCCCTTTCCACTCACTTTAATTAAGTCAGCCTCCCTGGCATGGCTGCCAAAGATAATTGGAGTGGGTTTTGGATGCCATTTACTCGAAATGTCGCCTGTTTCCTTCTTTTTTTTAAAATTCCTCGTCCCTGCCACGTTCACTAATTTTCTCCCTCTCTTCTTGTCGTTTATGAGATAGGGATTAACCTGAGGTGTGCGTCGTGCAGGTGTGCTTCACAGACGGAAGACAATTTATTAGCCAACTTTGTGGGCGAAGATTCGTTTTCTTTAACTTGCTTTTAGAATTAGTTCTTACTATTTTTGGAGCACTTGGAGGAACTTTTATGGGTAACACTTTATTTTGTGTCCTTGTTACGTATGTACTTACCATAGTAATAACAGTAAATTATGCATAATTACATGCAACTAACCCTCAACCAAATCCTAATCCTACCCTAACCCTATAGTAAGTACATGTTGTTAATTAATATTACTCAGTACTTAAATATATAATTACACTGTAACAATGACACCTTAAAATAAAGTGTAACCCTTTTATGATATTATAATCTCAGGCAATTAGTCATTTACATTTTCCCCCCTTTACTCTTAAAAAATACGTTTTTTAAAGACTCCAAAAATATATACAGGATATCTATGTATTTTTTTTGAAAATTGATTATCATTCTACAACAGTGCTTTTGTGCTTTTAGTGTTAAAATAAAATAAAAAATGAAATAAGTGACAAAATTTTGAAAAGAATAGACCTTTTACAGGAATAATGTTTTAATATTTTAAAAATAAAATAAAGTGGCCTGTTCTTATTGGGATTACCACATTTTGGTAACATTGGTAACACTTTATTTTACGGTGTCATTGTTACATGTAGTTACTAAAGTAATAACTATAGATTATGCATAATTACATGCAACTAACTCTAAAGCAAGCCCTAATCCTAACCCTATTGTAGTTACTTAATATTCCTCACTACTTAAATGTATAAATACAGTGTAACAAAGACACCTTCAAATAAAGTCTAACCATTTTTTTTCTTAAAATATTATACTTTATTCACTTTATTGAATTTAACTTTATTCTCATTACATTACAGTTTTTCTTCTCAATACAATTACATTTTTGTTCTCATAATGTTACAAGTTTATTCTCAGTTTTTTTTTTTTTTTTTTTACATGGCACTAAGACATTGTATAATTAATTAGAAAATTAATTAAAAAAATCTTTCCAATATCATTCATGTCAAGATAAGAAATTTTTTATTTCTTTTTATTTTAATGTGGCACTAAAACATTTTATCATTCAAATAATCATGAAATCATGAAATAAGACATTAATGGAGAGGTTAACAAGAGTTAATGATAATTAACCCGTTTTGGAACTTTTTTTGGATTGTCAGTCTTTTGGTTTATCATTCCTAATATAAGGAATTATTGTTCTCTTTCAGAGAGAAGATTTGCTTTCCTCAAGCTACAGAATACAAATGTAGTACAGCTCACTTTGCTGCCAATTTGTCAGGTTAATCCTTAGTTTTGTAGCCAGTTCTCTGATTTATTGCGTGTGATGAACTTTCATGTTTTATTGACGGCATCTGTTGTTTCGCAAGCCAGGTCTGGTGTTATGATGAAGTGCTGTTATGTAATCTGTAAAACTTTATACAGTACCACCCATTATAGTGTGCCTGCTCATGCCGATCTCCTGAGGCGTCAGCGTGTCACAGTTTTGGAGGTAGTGCTTGTAGTAGCGTGTGTGTTCTGGTCACAGTGTGTGGTGGCTGCAGCAGGAGTCAGCGAGTGAGGCCTCCTATCAATCATGCTGGGCTGCTGAAAAGGGCTGCGCTGGGCCGGGCCACCCATTCAGCCGGGCCACGGCAGGGGGATCCAATATCCCCCCCCAGCCCTAATGTACTCCAGATGGCCAGGGCAGAGCTCTGGGGCCGGCCAGGGCCTCTCTGTACACCTCCAGAGAGACTGAGCGAGAGCGTAGAGCGATCTGTCTGCATAGCTGCGGTGTGTGTACGTTAGAGAGGAGACGTCCTGACCGTGGGGTTCCACTGGGGAGAGTTTGCTGGACTTGCGGTGTATACGCACACACATTCTCTCGCTACGTGTCATACAAAACACCTTCATGAGCCTCATGTAGAAGCATAGAAGGGGTTTGAAAGGAGTCAACATTTCCACAGGGGTTGCTCCAGGGGTGCGGATTTTGTGGTAGATAAACACAGAGGTTGCTGTAAACTGTAATAATCTGTAATTTAAATGGATTTTCAAAATTAGGGATGCAACTATATTACAATTCTGCTCAATAATTAATTTTAATATTATATAAATATATATATAAAATTAAAAATAATTATCAGGTAAAAAAAAAGAGTTGGTCAATATAAGTCATGATTGAGGGAGAGAAAGAGAGATATGTCTATCTATCTGTCTGTCTATCTGTCTGTTTGTCCGTCCGTCCGTCCGTCCGTCCGTCCAACTATCCATCCATCCATCTCCCTACCTACCTAGCTAGCTATCAAATTATGGTATGATAAATAACTGATAAATTATTATTTTTTACTGTTTTGTCTAAAAAAATGATGTAAATAAAATTCTACAATAAAATCAAATCACTCAGTTTCAATGCTACAAGTGAATTTAGGCATCACAATGTTATAATGCACATTATGAAACATTTATATTCATTTTGAGATTTGTTAAAGTCCCAACAGTAATCTAAATGTAAAAATCGAGGAAATTAACATGAACAGATAAATATCCAGTATCAGCTGACAACCAATATGGTACTAATATAGAGTAGCACGAATTGCTAACAAAAATGCTTTTTTGACAGATAAAACTTAATGTGCGGGATTTGGCGGGAAATTTAGGTATTGTCCATTGTCAATACCGTAGCGATGTATGAAGCACTGCTCACTCAAAGACCTTTATCAAACTAAAGCAGATTTCTGTTAATGAGCACGCAAATTCACGTGACCAACTTGAACATGAGCGAAATCTGATAGGGGAACTTTTTCACCCAATTCACCCTCACAAGAAACTTCAGATCGCATGGATTCCAATTGAAATGAGTGTATTTCGCTTGTTTAGCTGAGCAACAGTAAATGTGAACTGTTTAATTTATCTAATTTGTTTACACATATCTAAATTTACACAGCAAAGGATGCAAATATGAATTAGATGTAAACTTTTAAAGTGTCCTCATGCACCCATTCTGCAGAGTGGATTTAAAAATGGCTGAAATGTTGCTGAATTATTATACTCAAAATTCAGGGTGGGGAATTCAGCAAACTTTATGAAGGATGCTTCTAATTTTAAGGGAAACTGTGGAGTTTCTTGCAGAGATTCCATGTGGGTCTAGTCATGGCATACCAGCCCCGATGATTTAGATAATGGCCCCTTTAGGTGGAAGAACGCTACCATTTTAGTAAAATAAACAGTCAGAAATTGGACTGAGGGTTATTTGAAATGTTATAGATACACCAAGGAATGTGTCTGTCTCCCTGAGGCGCACATGGAAGCTTTCATGGTAACACTATATCTAATGGAAGCCATCGGTCCGCCACAGTTGTTGATGCACCTGCGGGTTCGAAACTTGGCTCAGACCTGAAGATGGCCAGTGAGAGACTTTCCACTCAAAATAGCCTGTCATTTTATCTCTGAATATTATCGGTCTCTCTCTCTTGTTCATTCTTTCATTTTCTCCGCACCCCCCTGACATCTCATCTTCTCACCCTCTATGAGTGTATTTTGTCTTGCTCTCTCTTTCTCTGTCTCTCTTTCTCTCACTCCTCTCTTCTCCCCGCTACCATCCTTCCCCCCCCACGCATGATTCTCTCTCCCTGTGGCATTGCAGAGGAAATTTAATATTGGATTGTTTGGAGTTTCCAAGGATTCCATTCGGCGTAGCTCCGGGCACTACGCAAAGACAAACATCAGCTGTTGGGGCCAAGAGCAGCAAACATCGCCTCATTATCCCACCATGCTCATTTTTGCTCCACTGGTCTTGTCTCTTGCTCTTTTCTAAGTGAATCTTTCTCCCTGTTAAACTTGCTCTTCAGGACTTTTTTGACTGTTCCTGTCAAACTCAGGAAGTGTTGAACATTGTAAACATTTTAAAGAATCTCATTATACAGTTTATAAAACATTCTAGAACTCGCTTTGGTTTGATTCTTAATACTCCACGGGTACCTTGTTCTCCCTGTGTTCCAGATCCTCAGTTGTATTTTTTTTTAAGGAAAAATAGTTGGACATGAAATACGGACAGATGGATAAATGAATGGACAGATAGATGGATAGGCATGTAGATGTGATTGATTGATTGATTGACAGATGGATAGACTGACTGATGGATGGATAGACAGTTAGAGATATCGGTAAATGGATGGATGGATTGATGGATGGATAGACAGACAAACAAATACACAGAGAGAAGATGGACAGGTGGACTGATCGATAGATAGGTAAATAGATAGATAGATAGATAGATTGATAGACCTATCTCTCTTTCTCTCCCTCAATCATGACTTAAATTGACCTACTCTCTTCAACCTCCCCTTGCCAAGTGAAACATCTTGTTATTGGGTTAACATTACCTCAGTGGCTTGTCTTTACCTCAGACTAGATTTAAACAGCTGCATTTCACTCACTTATCTCCACGAATACGATAAGACACTGTGAAATTTCATCGGAGCTGATAGATTATGACTCTAACCATTTAGCCAAGCCATATGTCTCATCAGTGTCCAGCATGCACTGATCATCTGACCCTCCCCGCCAGGTCCTCATAGCTGGTCTGAACATACGTGCCTGCAGCAGAGTCTCCTTGCAGCGCTCTTCTGAAACTTAAACTCTTCATTAGGAATCTGCTGACAATCAGAGCAGTCAGAGAGTGTGTGTGATAATCCCCCCTCTCGTTAACCCCCCGTGGCTCTCTCTTTGAGCACACACACACACGCGCTCCTGAGGTTTTCTCTTTTTTTTAGGGAAGGGATGGAAGGGGTTTGAATCCTCTGCATGCTGATCACCCTTGCCCTAATCCTACTGCCACATTCCTGGCAAGGCCTTCTCATGCTCTGTGTCTCTCTCATAGCATAGCACATGCATAGCACCTTATTTATTATCCTCATGGCTGGAGCCGTAGTAGGGGAGACCGAAGTCACAGTGCACTCTTATTTAAATTTTCAACATTTCAGCAGTTTTTTTTTTTCTTTTTCATTTTACATTTTTATTTTCTAACTGCTGCTGTCAACATTTTGGATGCCTTTAGATTTTTTATTAATTAAAAGTAACCTTGAATGGTAGATGCTTACAAAGTTTGCTGGTAGCTATTTCACAATTTGATTTGTTTCAGATTCACAAGCTTTCAATTTGATTACACTTCATTGTAATTTCGATTCAGATTTGTTTGTGACACTTATATATGTTAAACAGTCCCTCCAGTTTTTCGCGATTCCGCGATCGCTGAATACAACGCAAAATCAACAAATTGTCGCATTTTTTTGCGATCCTGCATAATTCCTAATTTAACCGCAAAATAATCACAAAAATGAAAAAGACCTCACAAAACATTAAATTATAATCACCCAATTGAAATATCTCTAGTTTAATTAAAGTTTCAATGCATTTTACGTGGATACAGATGTTGCGCACGCAACGTTATGTCTGTGAGCGGTCTGTCAGAAACATGGCGAAAGAAAATTTGTCTCACCTGCCCTCTCACATAAGCGCCAAGGAGCGGGCTAAGCAATATTCTGATATATTGCACGAGAGTGGGGGTAAATTGTTTTGTGTTGACCGAGTGACTGCCTGACTGCAGTGTGTGTGTGTGTGTGCGTGCGTGTGCGTGTGTGTGTGTGTGTATGACTGACTGCGTGTCACCGCCTGTCAGCGTAAATTCTCTTTATAGCGCTTGAACAAATACACATAGCAACAATTACTTCAAAATATTAATCTTGGCGAGTATTTACGTAAAACTATCAGTAATAACTGATTGGGACGTTTGTCATTACTGTAGTAGGTCTTAAAGTGACAGTAACCTAATTTACCTGCTGTTGTCAGTGTTGTTAATGTTAATCAAGCAACAACAATAGCTACAGCACAATTTTTAAAAAAACGTAAATTATCCACTGTTTGTAACTGTATCCTTGTATTTATTTGTCCTGTTATGTTTCTTTTTGTTATTTGTTCCTTTGTTCTTATTTCATTACTGAGTGTTTACTTGGTTATTTAAATCATTTCTTGGATGTTCCTGGTTGTGCCCATAGGTTGTTTTAAAAGTTAATTTGATGAGAATTTGATTAGACCAAAATAAACAAGCTTTATGCATTTTGTTTGTGATTTGTGTCATGTATGGTATAAATGTGATGTCCTAATTATAAAATATAAAAATCGCAAATTTTTTCACAAATTTCTGGAAATTACCACCACAAAATCAGTCATTTTGATCGCAAAAATCACACAAAAAAATCGTGAAATCCTGGAGGGACTGGTTAAAGGCCCACTGAAGTGCCTTGGAACGCGCAGCTTTGTATGATGCGTTGATGTAATTTCCACTGAAACAGGAAGCTAAGGCAGGACATATTGAATGGCTCCTCCTGAATCCGAGCGCTGATGACACGTTGGATTCAACAGTAGAGGTGTTAATCACTTCTAGCCATTTCATTCTTAACCAATGCACAGTTGGAAAATGGAATAAAACTCAAGCGTTTGAGCAACCGAACACCCATATTGCTCCGTGACGCGTCAACGCCGGTCGCTTTGGCCAGGTGGTAGAGAGCATTTGATTGGGCAGAAGATGTGAGGACAAGCTGAAGTCCGCGGTGATGTCATAAATATCTGTGATCTATTTAGTGGAAGTGAGGGACTGTAAGTTTTGAATGCTTATAGACCTTATATAGCCCCACCCCTTTTCAGCGCTGCGCTTGCTGTCTTTTGTCTTCCGGTTTGTATTTCCACAGCGATCTTAGGTATTTATGAATGAACTGCCCGTTTTAAAATCTTCCCGGTCTACTGACATTTGTTAAGACATCTGCTTTAAACATTACAATGCTCGTGATAACTTTCGTTAACTCTACAATAAGTAAATCCATTTCAGCAGCTAATTATTCTTCAACAACGATGCCATAGAAATATACAGAGCGACCGCTAAACCGGAAGTTCAGAGACAATATTCTAAAGATGGCTGTGTGCTTGTTTCTCTGGCGCATAAGGTCTATATCTCTTAAATGCGATTTTTTTCCATTGTTTTTGAACATACCAGCTTATTCATAACCTTAAGGCTAGCATAATTATTCTAAATGCTGAAAAACTTAAATTTTGATTTCAGGGGGCCTTTAAATAAATTATCTCTTGGCTATTGCTATAAATTATACAAGGAACCTTCTAAAATGGATGTTACAAATATTGATAATAAATATTATGATAATTAATTATAATTTATAATAATTATTTTTCATATTTATAAATGTTATATATATATATATATCTATATATATCTTTCTCTATCTCTCTCTCTCTCTCTCTCTCTCTCTCTCTGTATATATATATATATATATCTTCTCTCTCTCTCTCTCTCTCTCTCTCTCTCTCTCTCTCTCTCTATATATATATATATATACACACATATAGTACAAAATCCTCAGTCACTTTATCTATTTATTGAGTTCATTCAGAGCTTCTGAGTAAAAAATGATACAATTGCCCTACAGATTTCAGAGTTTTCTTTTATGCTCGATGGCTAAAACATGCCTGTTTCCAAGGCATATCACTCTATTCCAGTAACAGCAACTGAGTGGAAATTGATGGACGACGTGCTAAATGGGTTAAAAACAGGCATAAGTGGCCACCTTTTCTATCGGTCAAAGAATCACTCAGCAAGCGTCCACTGAAATGACTTCTGCAGAATGATGTATTAGCACAGAATGCTTTCTGATCTCTCAACACATTTATCACAGATAGGTTCTCTGGTTTTTGCCGCATCTACCCAAAGTCTCACCAAGCAACAGAGCTGGATGCCTCGTGGTAAGATTAGGAGGTATCCATTTAAACAGCCCTGCAGATTGGGAAAGCAAGATAACGCACACACTGTCCCCTTACCCGTATCTCTGCTCAACATGAGAGCGACCAAACCGATTTGACAGCAAGCTCTTGAAGATTACCTTCACTCTCTATGAGCTCAGGTGTTCCAATTTCGGCGGAATTCCAGCCTTCAATATTCTGATTTTTATCAGCGCAGTGAGGAACTGTAACCACGGCGTGTCATCGGCAGGAACGACCGCTCACTCTTGTGTGCGCTAAAGCCATCAAGATGCGATTGCGTCCTGTGCCGTTGCAACACGGTGACAGAATTATACCCACTCCCCCACAAGGCACATAAAAGTTAGAATGATCTTAGAGCAATTTAAATGAAGCTATGGTCAATTTTCTAAAGATTGCCATGTTATCACATTTAATGGATGGAGTCAAGCAGTACTGAATTCTTTTCAAAAGAGTGCTATTAGCTATTGTCCCTCTCAGCTTGTCATACAGTAAAACTGGTCTACGTGTTGTACGTGCACACCTCTCCTTTATCTTAACCGTTAGCCAGGAAGTGTATTGAAAATAAGCCAAAGGATATCCTTGGTTCCGTACAGTATAATCAACATTTCAGGCCACATAATGCAAGTTTCCATCATATTGTCCATCTAAACTCTTGCTAAAGTTACGCAAAAAGTCATGTCTATGTTTTATAAATCTGGAATTGAAAATGCAATTGTGATAGTGCAAATCTTGTAGGTTCCATTCTTTCAGTACTTGTGCAGTCTATTGAGAAAATGCTAATTATAATAAAAGCTTTTAGCTATGCTAATGAGGTCATTTGCATGCGAACCATCAGGCCTCTGGGAATAGCAAAATTTCACCACACAGTAAGTTTCCGCAACACCCATTTCAGCGAAGACTTTAATCTAATTTTAAAAAGCAGGACACTTTGGAATTATTTCTAGATCTACCATATCCAAACAATCATTACCATAAATACAAAGGCATGTGAAATTGCAGATAGATTGGATGAATGGTGAATGAAGATTCTGAATGTCTCAGACACAAAGGGTGTGTTCCAAATCACATACACACAATCACAGAATGCAAATTTTCTCTGAGAATTTCTCTGCATAACCTTTTAAATTTTGTAAAATTGTCGGGTGTACAAGCAGTGTGCACTGTGTGGAATAATGTATTCTGTAATGCAAAGTGCTGGATTTGACCTTCCATTACATTAGTAACAATTAACAATTTCATTTTTTTTTTTTTTCATACAATATAAATCAATGGGCTCCAAAACAACATTGGACCCCATTTACGTTCATTATATGGAAATAATCTTCCTTTGTGTTTCTCATAAGAGGAAAGCCAAACAGGTTTGTAAATGATGACCATGATTTTCATTTTTGGGTGAACTGTTTAAACCAAATGGAAAGCCATAATTTGAGCATGTATGAGACACACGCAGAGAGAGATTTGAGCTCATGAATATCAGAGATGAATCCTCCACCTGTGGTTCCTACAGGTTAATGAGCAGTGCTGGGACGTTGAGTCTCCCAAGCTGTTTTACACTGTTGTGTGTGTGTGTCTGTATGCAATAGCAGCGTGTTGCCTGAAGGTGTATAGCCCTGGGGTGTATGTTTGTATGTTGTAAATTCGTGTGTGTGTGTGTGGCCTGAGAACCTGGTCTGGAGTTTTCCGTCCCCACGCTGGGGTTCTGCTCCGACACACTGCCCTTTTCCCATCTTCATTAATCAAACCCCATATCGCCATCCTTTTTCTTTCCCAGTGCACACTTGCACGTGCTCAGAACGCATTGCAAATCTGCCCACGGAAGGATCTCTAATGTAGCAAATGTATTCAGGTGGGCCGCTTTTATATATTCACTTTGGAGAAGCCCTGACTCAGGACATTAAGATTCATGATATTTGGGCATTTGTGACACACGCGCACTGTTTAAAATTATTCATTGCATTCCCTGCAGCATCTGTGAATGACAAACTTCCACACAGGATACATAGAAAAAGAGCCAGGAAAATCTCAATCAGATACACTTTTGGCACCGGCACACTCTTGCTTTGAAGATCAACAATTCCTCAGGTTAGGCACAGAGGACAGTGCGGGAGTTTTCAACGAAGTCTTTCGCTATTGATTCATACTAATCATTCATTTTACAGTTGTAGTGTGCCATTTTTGATGGTTAAATACTTTATATACAAGCTTAATATGCAGAGACAACTATAAGAAAGTCATTCGCAGGTTGATTCCCCTGAGAAGTATAGACACTGGTGTACTTTCAAAACATTGTTTGTTTGATCCTGACCTGCCCAACAACAGCAGCATTGATTCAACCAATGGCGTGGGTTTGGGGCGGGGCTCTCGCTTTGATAGACGAAGTTACTAATGAAAATGTTCATTTTTGTCAATGATAACAATTACGAACAATGTGCATCATAGTGATAATTACAATTTTAATTCAAACATACTGTTAACAAAAATATTACAGGAAAAAATAGCACCAATGTTAACATGACAGAATACAATTGTTTCACATAGTCCAATCATAGTCACAAAGTTAAACTAGCGTTCAAAATTTGGGGTCAGTTCAACATGGATGCATTAGATAGATCAAAAGTGACAGTAAAGACATTTATAATGTTACAATTTTTATTTTATTTTTTTCAAATAAATGCTGTTCAAAATATCTATTCATCATATAATCCTAAAAAAGTATTATGGTTTCCAAAAATATCAAGTACAACTCTTTTTAACACTGATAAGATGTTTCTTGAGCACCAAATCAACATATTAGAAGGATCATGTGACACTGGAGACTGAAGGATTGGCTGTTTGAGAATTTAGCTTTCTCTAAAATTGCATTTTAAATTGTAATATTTCACATTCCAGTTTTACTGTATTTTTTGATCAAATAATTTCATTTTTTGAGTCACAGAGTCTTCTTTAAAAAAAAAAAAAAAACATTAAAACATCTTACCGACCTCAAACTTCTTAACTATATCATGTGCTAGTCAGTATGTATAACACATGTTTTTGTGGAGTAAAATTAGATACCACTTTAGTGAATCTGACAAAAAAATATATGAATATGACATGAAATATTGATTACATTTAAAGGTTAGTTTTGTCAAAAGACAAAAACTAGTGTACTGAGTCCATGTATATTTGGTTCGTGACACCAGTGGCACAGAAAACACTTCACCTACAGTATAAATGAAACGATCTATTTAGTTGTTTTCGAAACGGCGTCCAGTGGTGTGCCACGTTGGAAGTGTCTCAAGAGAAAGTGAAGATCTGTTGTTTCTTTAGTCTGCCAGCTTGCCTGGTAAACAGATATATAAAACACCCTCTTCCCAGATGTGAGGGCTAGCTGTGAGACGCAAGGGGAGACTATGCGGATGATGATGAATGGGGTCTATAAACCACGAACCACTTCCTCCTGTACTTCAGAGCTCACCTGTTTCTGCTTAACGTGGGAAAAAAAACTGCTGCTCTTTCTCTGCACCGGCTCACACGCTGAGTCCTTCGTGGCCCGTCCACAAAGGATGTTTCCAACTAAGAGGAAGTCACACATCTTTGATCCTTCTGCATTGTGCACAAGGATGCGTGTCCCGGACCGAGAGATTCAATACATAGTCATTCCCCACCATTTGTTTGTAGCTGATAGCAAGAGTAGTTGCAGATGTTTGGCTAGATGCCATGACACAATTGTAAATGCACAGTTAAAGCTGGAGTTTTTAAATATATATAAACTGTGTTAAGTACAAGTTAAGTAATGAATTATTAATGTTAATATAAACATACCGTAATGTTTAAGTCTTAATTTTTTTTTAATGATCTAAGCGCATAGCGCACTTAGGGCGTGTCCAAATCCACTTTTGCTAGTTTAAGGACGGGAAAAATCATTGGTTGTCTCTATTCTCTTAATGAGTAATGGGTGTGTTTTGAGCATAACGTGCAATAAACCAATCAGAGTCTCATCTCCCATTCCCTTTAAAAGCCAGTTGCACTCGCGCCATGGCGGATTCGCTATTTACATGGCGGAATTTGCAAGCGTAAAAACTGAACGCTTCTCTAGCAAGGAATCGCGGATCTGCTTGTGCTTGAGGTTAAAGCGCGCGAGCAGACCATTTACGGGACAAAATCTACGCGCGTTGTGGCCCACCTATAGGTGCATATTACTAACACGCTCTTTAAATAAACGACAAAAAAATGGGCCATTGACTTTAGAGCAGATTTCAGTTGGTCAATGGCGCAATCTTTTTCAGTTGCCTCAAAATAGCAACGCGCCAACAATGCACCTGAACACAACTCGTTTTCAGACCAGCACAAGTGGGCGCAAATGTATTTGCTATTTAAACAACGTGGTGCAGGACGTAAAAATGATAACTGCGTAGGGCTGAAACTAGTGAAAAACACTTGCGTCGCACCTGGCTGCTAACACTTACATACTAACACAAAGAGTTTGTGACAGTGACATGATCATTTCCCAATACTGCTGTAATTTCTTCATTTCAGTATATAGGTCACTTTCAGTTGACAAATTAGTATGCAGACTTTGTCATTACTAAACATCCTCTCCGACATTGTTCTATTAGCCTCGTCAGTAGCAGATTTCTGTCAGGTGGCTGTGTTAATTATCGACTGATCAAACAGTCAAACGATTGTGGGTGAGGGGTCTGGTGAAGCAGTATCGATGGGAAGAGGGCTAACATTCGAACTCTCCATTTTTCCCAGACACACACCAGACATGTTCAATACATCCCCACTTTACTTTCCATTTCCCCAGCCTTTAAATGCTCTCCCTGCCAGCTGTAATTATGAGTTCAAATCAGGAAGTTACAGGCTGCTGCTTTGTATGACTTACAATTGCACATTTCTCATGAAACACTGTCATTTAAAAACGTCCTACTCTTTATGGCAATTAACTTGGTTCTATTAATTTCTGCTTAATTAAGAATATTGTTTTTTTAAACGCTCATGTTATTTAGGATTTTTTAGCTTTATCTTTTATGTAGTTTTATTATCTTTCTTGATGCACTTTTGAAAATATGTTTGATTAAAAAATAAAATTCTAACTTTAAGTTATTTTTTGTTTGGTATAGGTATAAATTCTATTCAAATTATCATTTGTAGTTATATAAATGTTATTGTATAGTAATTTAAACTATGTTCTCTTTAAATTGGTGTCACTGCAATTCTACCAAGGCTTTAACAAACTCTAATGTATTATTTAACGGGAAAATAGAGAAATAGCTTCTGGTCATTCAAACTTTAAAGCAACTAACATACAGTATATAGACATATACTCCTGGGGCGGAAAAAAATGGACCAAGCCAAAAATGGCAAAATGTTTATTGGTCTTTTAATGGTCTTAACCATTTTAATCACAAATCACTGGTCAATAAATTAGCAAGAATTGCATAAATACTGTATAAAGGAACTTGCATTGAATAGCCTTCCCCATGTTGCAGGCAGCTTTTTACAGAAAGAAGAGTCAAACAGTTCATGAGTAGTTAAAAAATGTCTCCCAGTTCGTTTGAGTTTAATGTGAGACCAATCTATATATTCACTATAAGGTTCAAATCTGGACTCTGACCAGGCCAAAACATGAGCCTGATGGACTTGTTCTCAAGCCACTTCTTGGTTATCTTTGCAATTTGGGCAGGAGCATTGTCTTGTTGAGAAATAACATCTGATCATTCCTCTTTCGACAGCAACTTTTCATTTTTGGGAAGCAAGCCATTCTACAATATTTTCCTGTAGTCCAAAGCATTAAATTACTTTTCACAGTGAAGTAGCTCACCAATGCCAACAGCTAAAAACAATGCTTTATTGTGGTAGAGATACATATATTATTATATTTCTTATAGCAGATTTTCAAAGACACTGCTCTGGAGCATCACCATGTTCTGCTAAAAACTTCATTCTGTCTTTGATGTTTTTCTGAGACATTAATGGCTTTTTTCGGCATTTGCTTAAATTTAGCTAATTTATTGACCAAATAATTTGTGGTTAAGACAAGTAAAAGGTGAGTGTTTTGGGCTTGGCCCCTTTTTATTTTTTTGCCCATGCAGGAGTGTATACAACATAAACATACAGTACCGTTCAAAAGTTGGGGGTCAGTAAGATTATTTTAAGAAATTAATATTTATATTCCGCAAGGATGATTGTTCAAAAGTGACAGTAAAGACATGGAGTTAAGACATGAAGACTGGAATTATGTTATAGCTGCTGAAAATTCAGCTTTGCTGGTTTCAGTTTACATTTTGTCCTATTTTCCCTTTTGGCCCGAAAAATGAAAATGTGTCTAGAGTAACATCCTGATCTCTCATTCAAAGGTTTCATGCCTTTCTTATAGCTTCATGTGTTCTGCCTTACTACACACAAGGCTAAAAGTGCATGTCCGGACGTATACGCAGCTGTTCAGGAGCATGACGGGAAGAATTTCCGACTGTATATCAATGAACAGATCAATGTGTTTATATCGACTGATGGATTGAAATCAGTACCCGGTATGTTAAGTCAGAAGGTGTGATGATGTGTTTTAAAGAGCAGGCCAGAAGGCTTAATCAGTGCACGCCCTTCGCCCGCAGAGACTTCGGAGGTTTCTTTGCTCATTATAAAGTATGTGTGTGTGTGTGTCCATGTCTGCAAACACAGGTTTGTGGATAGAGCTGTTACCTAGTGTACACGGTGTGTACGCATTATTATTATGATGCTGCGGTGGGTACCACCCCACTCCAGGGACCAAGACTTGAGAGGCCCCCTTAAAATACCGTGCAATAATTGGAATTGCTTTATCTTTAGTCTCATCAATTAATGTGCAATTTTCCATTTAATTACCAACTCGCTCTCAAAATTTGTAATTAAAATGAGGCGAGATAACAGTGAAGATGCCTTTCGGCTGATAGCACTTGGAATGAGAACACAAGCGCGGTGTGTAATCAGTATACAAATCACACACACACAACGTTCTCAATTTGTATGATTTGGACGAGCTTCATAAAATATGCAACGCCAAGCTAGAATCTAATTTGTGCTTGGAAAATTCCTCACGTTTCCACGAAGTCCAACACGAAATGGTCTGAGTGCAGTGGTGCTGATGGTTTTTAAGATCATGATAACCCAAAACCCAGTGTGTGTGTGTGTGTGTGAGAGAGAGAGAGAGAGAGAGAGAGAGAGTGAGAGAGAGAAAGAGTGTGTGTGTGTGTGTGTGTGTGTTTATGAGATCTCCTTAAAATAGCTGCTTGGTTTGCTTTGGCCCCTTCCATTTTCCACATGCTCCTGCCAACCTGAAGATGAGCTGTGAGGAAAAAAAAAGAAAAAAGATCTTTCCTGTTTTCCCGCACAAACTGTTGTCTGTCTGCTGTCTGAGGAAGGTTACATCCTGTCTGCCATCTGACAGACTTGGCTTCTGTACTGTATTCTGCTCTATGTCTCCTTGATTTTCCCACAATCCTCTTGACAATCCTCTTGTTCTGCTGTCCACAGAATTATTTACGCATATGTGCTCATTTAAACATGATTCTGTATCTTTAAGATTTCAAGCTGTTAAGATATAGACAGAGCTAACAAGATGTTCTCAAGAGAGAAAATTACTATTTATAAAGCACAGAAAGAACTTTATAGGTCACGTTTTAAATGACTGATTTATGTCTCGTGTAATTACCGAATGGAGCAGAGGTCCCACCCACATTAACTCGGGAGATGTGATTGAACTGTTCTTTCAGAGTAATTATATATGATTTCTTATGTATTTTTAGTATTCTTTGCGATTGTTAGCTTCTGCTTCTTACATCTGTGGGCTGCTACTAAAATCCTGGAACTCAATGGTGGGCTGAAGACCGTGAATTGGTGGGGTCAAACTGTCTGAAATTATAATTTGAATGATTTCCGTAACAAAAGACTCAACGAGTTTAACACTGAATATACTTTTATATGCTTCATGTGTTTGGATGGCACTAAATCTTATTTTTAATGCACTTAGACAGATGTGAAAAATAATATCCAACATTTAAAGATGTTGATGGTAACAGACTCGGTAAGTGTATATATAACAAGAAAGCTATAGGGTTGCAGTTATGCTTGCTTATTTATTTATTTGTTTAAGACTACTTTTTTTCCGGTTTAGTTTTGAAAATCAACTCAAATTTAAAATGATATGACATTTCAAAATGTGAGCGAACGAAAACCTCCAGAATTATTGGTACCGACAAGTTAACATGGATCAGAAAGAGTAAAGAACATTTGTGTGATACTTGATAAAACTTGACTCAGAAACGGGGTTCAGGGGTCCTTGCGTGGTAACAAGGGGCCAATTATCTGTAGTCAGGGTTTCCCACAGTGCACCATCCCTGGGGTCCAGCCTTCTCTTGCTCTGTGTCAATTACTCTTCTGACAACAGAGCTAACGAGCCACTGATTGGCCTGCTGGGGTCGTCATGTTTATCTCAGTAAAACACTAACTCATCATGTACCTGCACCTCAAGGTGCTTATTTTGTTTTCTGGACAGACGTAGGCTACTGCAAACTTAGATTGTGTTGGATTGTAAGACTCGCTCTGACTTGTTACTAATGCCTTAATGGATTCAGTAACATTATTCATATATATTATATTATTTATGCACTTCTTTTGTGTACAGAATTGCATTAAATGGACACTATGTATTTTATACTTTACATTTTCTGCCTTTAGGTTTGTAATTCAAAAGACTTCGATTACAAATAGTGTTTGTATGCAGACCTTGATTTAATCGCTGGCCTCAAAATGATTTTGTAGTTTAGTTTAAAAACAACTCAACATATTCATTTCTTCCAACATTGTATCAAAGTTTGTTTCAGTTTAAGTACAGCAGCACCTAGTGGTGGGTCCTGGAATTGTTTCAGTAAATAACTGAGGAAGTTATTTATTTATTTATAATTTGGTTGTCATTTTTGTAGTACAGTATATAATTATTTTCCTTTTGGTAAATATGCCAGTAGGTACAAATTTGGTCATACAACAACACTCTCAATAATCCTTTATGTCACTGTTGTTTCCTTCAGGGTCTCCATGTGAAGCTATCCCATGATGCAACATGTGTCCCCAGCACCAGCATTGACCATGATGGCCACACAGAGCGTCCCACCACCATCGTACCAGGAGAGCCAACAGGTCAGTCAGCAAACAAACGACAATAAAAGAGGAAGGCTGTGACAAACTTTCTGTTTATTTGAGTAACCTATTTTTAAGAAAGGTTTTAATGTATTATTAAATACGTAGACCGACCTTAGATGTAGGTGCACCGTGCATAAATAAAAAGTTTAAACCAGCCTAAGATAGTTTACTGGTGTAAGCTGGTTTAATATGGTCTCCCAGCCTGGCCATGCTGTTTAACTGCCCAAAACCACCAAAGCATAAAAAGCCTAACAAGACTGGGAGATGATAAGACCAACGAATCAGATTGTCTGTTGTTTGAAATCTCCAATTGTGGACGTCAGAAAGGTGCATCTGTGGTCCTGTGCAACATTTAGCGTGAAATCTTCATAGTGTTTGTCCTGAGGTAATCAGAGGAACACAGAGCTAGATTTTTTGTCCCAGAGTCCCCCTCTCCCTGTCCAGCTGCTGTATCCCTCCGCCCTGAGGATTAGAGGCTGGGGAAAAGAGAGCGGCGCGCTGGTGGAGACATGCAAATGAGAGCTAGTTAAGTGTGAAGAAGCTAATTTATTTCCTATTTGAGGCTGGGATTAAGACTTCCAGCTTCCTCCCTTAAACCATTTTTGTTCTGGGGAGGGAGACAGGAGGGGGCTTGCTTTCAAAGCTGCATCACAAAAGAGAAAAAAACAGGACAGGGAGAGATGGGGAAACGTAGAAAACAGGAGAGTTGTACTCTCTCTCCCACTAATGCATCCTAAACAGGGTATTTGTGCATCCTGACAATGTTTCGAATGCGAGGGCAAGACCTCTGCCCACCTCGACTGCCAGAGTTTTATTTGATGACTAGGTGGAACATATTCCTGCAGAAGTTGACCTACGGAAAAATGTAGGGGTCAAGTGCCTCAAATTAGATTCCAGATTTTAATGAGACCATATGCTGCAGCCGCTGACGTTCTTACATTGTCAAGATGGGCAAACCAAGAGATTGCAGACACATTGGAAGTGCCTTCCTGAATATGTATGCTGAGAGGGTTTTTTTCTTCCTTACTAGCTTTTACCTGAAGTTTTTCTAGAACTTCATCTGGATGTGTGTCATTTTTCCTCCAATGCAGAAAAGATAACAAACCAGATTACTACATGCACATTTCCGCTCTTACAGCTATAAAAGCTAAAAAAAAAGGGAAACGTTAATAAACTAAATCTGATAAGACGACAGTGCCTGGCTGTGAGCCACCAATAACATGCACATGAGCAAGATGAGGTTGAACAGCATGTTTGGCTCATCAGTGTGGAGAGGGTAAAAGCAGAATGGGTTGCATGCTCTTTAAACGCATGTTATTTAGTTTTATTTATGTTTGTCAGGATTTATCAGCTGTTATTTCTTATGCATTATAATTCTGTAAAGACAACTGAATTTGATTAAAAAGAGAATCTGATTGGTGTCCAACATTGTACAGTAAACCTAATCTTAAAGGTTTACGGTTCTGTTAGTTTGGATTTTTAGTGTTTCTGCCTGAGTTAGTCTTTTGTTGTCTTGGTCACTCATTATGTTCAGCTGCGCACTCATTATCTCCCTCATTATCACATGTACTTAATTTCAGTTCTGTTTGTTTCATTGTCGGGTATCGTCTATGTGTGTGTGTATCACTCTCTTTGTTTTGGATTTACCTTTCTGCCTTTGGATTTATTAAAAGACTGCATTCTCTCTTCATCATCGTGTTCAAATTTGATCATCTACACAGCGTTGTAACAAAAGGAATGTTTTTTTAATAGTTTAATTGTCATATTTACTGGCATGACATAACAATCTTGCATGATTTTTCTTTCTTTAGTGGAACACAAAAGGGGAAATTGTTTTTGGTTGCCAAACAATATCATAGTTTTACCACATTAAAATCAGTTGAATTTGTAGTTAGAACTATATGTTTTATGTAATATATATGTAAGTTTTACGGTTTAGTTTGGTACTGTTTTTAACTGTTGTGTAATACACTTATTATTTTGGTTTATGTCCAAGTTAATCACAAATGAATATGACGATGGACCTTTCATTTGTAAAATATTTGAATCACTGGATTATCCATGAATAAGTATTGCTACATAGATATTTATTATACAGTATAAACCATTTTATCCTTGTAGATTAATTTTTAATCTCCTAAATGGAAAAAAAGCTCCATAAAACCGGTATTTATATAGCACATTATACAATATTGATTAACAGGATAATAATGATTTAATTAATAATGCAAACAGAATTCAAAAAGTCGAACTCTAAAAAGACAATTGTGTCATTGTTCAGCTTAAGTCAGTTCAGTTTTGATTCAGTTCAGTTCAATAACTGTGTAAAGTTAATACATTATTGTAATTGAAGTATGTTCAACTGAAATAAGTTCAATTCAGCTCTGCAAAAAACAGTGATGATGGCAGTGTTTTCTGCAGTGGTCCAAATGAAAATGTTTGAGTATAATATGGTCAGAATATATATATTGTGTATTTTTCAGATGACAGGCACTACGCAGCAAAACTCGAAGGCCCAGCATGTCCACCTCTCTGCAGGCTCAGCGGCTGGGGCCGCCCCGGTCAGCGTGACGCTCGACCCTCAAGCCCAACTGGAGTCAGACAAACGAGCCGTTTACAGGTGAGTGTTGTGCAATAGTGCAACTTCTTATTAAGGACATCATTTATAAGAAAATCAAGATTTTTACTTTCTCTGAAGAAAATGTGAGTAGTGCTTATATGATGCAATGATGGGCAACACGATGCAATGATGTTTTTGGATGGCATACACTGCCATTAGAAAGTTTAACGTTGCTAAGATTTTTTTAAATGTCTTTGAAAGACATTTCTTATGCTCACCAAGGATTCCTGTTTTTGATAATAAAATATACAGTAAAAACAGTAATATTGTGAAATACTATTAACATTTTAAATAACTGTTTTCTATTTGAATATATATATATATATATATATATATATATATATATATATATATATATATAAACATTTTATGGCAAATCTGATTTTTCAGCAGCCAATACTCCAGTCTTCAGTGTCACATGATCCTTCAGAAATCATTCTGCTGATTTGGTTCTTATTATGAATGTTGAAAACAATTTTGCTGCTTAATATTTTTGTGGAAACCATTCTATATTTTATTCAAGATTAATTGATGAATGGAAAGTTCAAAAGAACACCATTTATTTGAAAAAGAAATAATTTGTAGCATTATAAATGTCTATCCTATTTAACATGTTCTATTCTATCTCTAAATGATTTTCTGTGTCCTTGCTGAATACAAGTCTTTCTTTCTTTCTTTCTTTCTTTCTTTCTTTCTTTCTTTCTTTCTTTCTTTCTTTCTTTCTTTCTTTCTTTCTTTCTTTCTTTCTTTCTTTCTTTCTTTCTTTCAAAACAAAAACAAAAAAAATCATATTGACCCCAAACTTTTCAACAGTAATGTGTGTAATATTTAACAAAGTATGAAAGTTTTTGTGTTCTTTTATTTTTCCAGTGAATATTATATACCTGTACGCCATTGTTCCCATCAGATATAAATTATGCAGTTTTATAGTTATTTGAAACCCTCATAACATATTGATCTAAATACAAGCATACAGACTAGACACTTGATTTGGATAGCAACACGCCTGCATAAGTCATATTTTTCTCGTTTATTCATGAAGTAAATAATACATGGCACACTGACACTTTAAATACTTAAAAACTCATTCCCAATCCTCCCCTTCCCGGTTGATCACATCGCGGCTGTTTGCGAGCCGCATGCATATCGTAGCATCACCGGGTCCTGTGTGAAGGCAGCCGCGAGGGCTCGTTCGACCGGCTTTGCGCTGGCTATGATTAGCGGTGTCTCGCGGCGGCGTGGCAGAGGCCCGTGGTTTGACGCTAACCCCTGAGGCAGGTCTGTGAAGGCCTGGGCAGGCCTGGGGCGCAGTCTCTCAGCTCCTCAGAGAGAGAAAACTGCCTTTGATGTGAGCAGCCAGCCGGAGGCGGCCTGCAGGCGGTGTGAAAATAAAGCCTAGACTCAGCCTACATTCACACTACGTACACAAACACACACATAGTGTCTGCTCCTACTTCCCTCTCGTTCCTAGTCACATATACTCAGCTTCTCACTCGCCGTATATATCTCACCACCTCCTCTCTCTCTCTCGTACACACAGATTTCTGGTTTCATCCTACATGACACGTCTTAAGTGCTCTTAATATTCAAAGGCGCAACAGAGAGCCATCACTTATAACTTGTTCTGATCCTCATCCGGCACAATGAAAACGCACAGGTGAAATAGAAACCAAAGAGAATTTGTATTAGACCTGATGTCTAGTACTGTCAGGTGTATAATGCATTTTGTGTAAAAATATACAGAAAGTATACTGTGCAAAAAAGAATGATACAAATAAGGAATAAGAAATGTAATGTTCATCAGATAATACATTTTTGCTACTTAAATAATTGGGATTTATTTAGATATTTCATTATATGTTTCATTATACCTCATTTGTAAGTCATTTTACATACAGTATATCTGCTAAATGAAAAATAAATGTAAAATATGGATGCAAATATATGTATTGTAATTACTCATAATTGCCCAGTCAATCTCTTAAATTCAGGACATACATTTTTATTGGCCAAGCAACCGTGTACATGCTGAGGCACAACAGAAAAGGATCGCTGGCAACGTCATAGTTGTGGGTTTGATTCCCAGAAAAACATACTTATAAAATGTATACATAAACATAAGTAGCTTTGGATAAAATATTTGTCACCTCAGAGGCATTAATTTGCCACCCTCCAAAAAATGCATTATGTTTACTATATGCACTACTGTTCAAAAGTTTGGGGTGAAATTAATTTGTTTTGAAATTAAGAAATTAATACTTTTATCCAGAGAGGATGCAGTAAATTGATCAAACGTGAAAGTAAGGACATTTACATTGTAACAAAAATATAAATATTTAAAATAAATGTTGTTCTTTTGATCTTTATATTCATCAAAGAACCATGAAAAAGTGTAGCACAGTTTCCACAAAAAAATATTAAGCAGCATAACTGTTTTTAACATTTGTTAATAAAAAACAAAAACCAAATCAGCATATTAGAATAATTTCTGAAGGATCATGTGACACTGAAGACTGGAGTAATGATCACAGGAATAAATTTCATAAAAAAAAAAAAAATTATATATATACATTTTTTTTTTTTTTTTTTTTTTTACTGATCTTTGATAATATACTTTAAATACAGCATTGTTGAGCATTAAAACATCTTCCCGACCCCTAACTTTATTATGCAGAGTATAAAGCAACATGCATCTCACCTCCCAAACTATTATGGGCATTTAACAGAGCAAAAAAATAATAATTCATAGCTGTTTGTTTATACTACGTCCTCATGTATTGTTTTGATTCAATTTGGCAGGTTGGTGTTTATTTCTGCACCTTTCGTTTCTCTAATTGCCATTATTGCGAGTTTGAGTTGTTGAGTCTATGCTCTGGCATGTGTTGCTTAATTATTAACAGTAGAATAAATGTGCGATACAGTAATTATCTTAACGAGTTACTGCACTCTCTTTTAAAGCATCCGAGACCTTCTCTTCTTATTAGAAACGAGGCAGGGGGTCTCTTTCCTGTGGGGTACTTGCGACATATCCAAAATTAGCTCCAATAAAATTCAGGAGATGAAATTGTAATATGTATCCAAAGAAGTTCCTGAGGGTGTAAAATTCAGCACTCTTCCACAAAGATAAAAGCGAGATGGAAAGGAAACTCAGATGGGAAGTCAGAGAGTTTCATAACCAAACAAAGAAACCCAGCAAATATTTTTATCACTGAAAAATTTAATAAAATTATTATATAAATTAAGATAAACTTAAAACTCAAACTAATGGGAAAAATAATTGGTGAAAATGGGATTCAATCCTTCATTCCTCAGGCACAAAATTATAATATCGACTCATCCAAAGTCTAAATAAATTAGGCTTTTACTATAAGCAAATCAAATGTAATCAATATATTCATGATTTGCATCCATTGTAATCCATAATTAATCCTTCAAAATGAAAATCTGTTTTGTGTGTACAGAATGCGTCGCACCTCTCAACATCCATATTTTGAAGTATTTATGTTTATGTATAGTGTTCAGACCCCCATAGGTGTGCTTATATTATTTTATTGAAACATCTGAATGGGGTTTATGTGTTTCTTTCCCCTCTCGCCATGACTCAGACTGGCGGGTGCTGAGTGGATTTACATTGATACTGGATTTCAGTCTTGTGGTGCACAGTCATGCTGTCTTCATTGAGCTCCAGTGGATCAGGGGTGTCATAGACTGATGGAACAGAGAGAATGAGGGAGGAAATAGAAAACAGAAAAGGAAAAGGAAATTAGAGAGTTGGAGAACAGCTTTAGAAGACCCAGCAGTGGCAGCAGCGCATATCAGTCCCAACAGGAGTGCTTTTAATTTGACAGCCAGAGAGGAAATGGTGAGCCAGTTCTCCACAGCCGCTGTAATGCACCATAAATTCTGTTTACATTCGCTGTTGGGGAGCTCTTGCAGTCATTTGGTGCCCAACATCTTAACGACTCTCTCTCTCTTACTAATGGTGCTGCGATTTCTATACCACCCAGAGTAAGTCATCTTATCCAAGCCATAGATTTATCCTGAGAGTGAGTCAGTCCTAAATCATGAGCATAAGGCTAAAGCCGGGCTTAGACTACAGGAGTTTTTAAATCTTAACCGATAGTGAAATCCGGTTGCATCACGCACATAAGAAGAATATTCACCCATTTTCTTCTTTCAAATCTCAAACCTACACACACTACAAGATTTGAAAATCATGGCTAGTCACACAACAAGATATTCTTAAGATGATCATGCTAGATTTAGCATGTGATCTCACGGGGAAGCGGATGTAAACGAAATGGATACTGTGTCGCAGCAACTTGCTGTAGACATTATATGAGGAGACATTATAAAGGCAGTCGTGTTCGACCAGCCGTTCCTCCATCTCCATTGTCCACCAGACCTGTACAGCTGCTTGTTGTTTCACGGTCGCCATTTCAAAAGTTCTGTCACATCCTTCTCCTTGTAGACTTGTCTCTCGTTGGCTATTGTAGAAGTACTGACTTAATCACAGTCTTAAAATCCTAAATATCAAACATGTTTGATATTGTCGACCCCAATGTGTCTGCGAGCAGATCGAGAGGTTAAAGATTTGACCTGTAAATGCCTCACATTACCAGATAATTTGGGTCAAATAAATCAGCCTGAAACTCCTGTAGTCTGAGCCCGGCTTAAAGGATGTATTTTTTTAGATTGTTACTGGCAGATTATGGTAAATAGAACTCAAAGTATCTCAGGAAATCTCTGAGGGCACATTTATATCCGAGTAAGATTTTGTTCCTCAATTTAAAACCGTAGACGTCGAGTTTTATTCCATTTTATCCTGTCTTGTGTCTCCAGGGTGCACAGTGTTCTGAACTTCACAGACTGACTGTCTGAAGATCGAACCCAATCTTACTGTCTGAAGATTGAACGTGTGTGTTCGTGTTAGCAAGAGCTAGTAAAGTCTTTGAATGAATCTAATACTTGTTAGCTGTGCTTGCTAAGGAAATGTTATTGCTCAGGGTTAGAGGACTGCTCAAATCTCTATATCTTTTGAATATTATTTCATAGAGACTTGGCAACCACATAGCAACAGTCTAAAACCCCAATTTGACCATACTAGCAGCTACACACAGTAGTAATGCCCTAACAACCACTCAGATCACCATAGCAACTCTATAAACAACTCAAAACACCCTAGCAACTACAGTACATTGCAACACCCTTCACAACCTCCAGGCTAGCCTAGCAATGCATACAGTAGCAGTGCCCTAGAAACCATGAAAAACACCCTAGCAACCACAAAAAAATAATTTACTTAAAATACTTAACAACTGTATAGCAACACCCTGGCAACCACATACCAACCCCCTAGCAATTACCCAGAATGCCATAGCAACAGACTAGAAACCACTCACAACAACCTAGCAACTACATAGCAACACCTTACAAATCACTCAGACCAGCCTAGAAACCACATACACTAGCAGTGCCCTAGCAACCATTCAAACTGGTTTGAGAGAGAGCTATATAACAACAGGTTTAACAACTGTATAGCAAAACCCTACAAATCACTCTGACCAGCCATAGCAACGCCCTAGAAACTACCTAGAAACACCCCAGCAACTGTATAGCAAAACCCGACAAATCACCCTGACCAGCCATCGCCCTATAGAAACTAACGAATTTTACGAGGTGGCTAATTCATACGAATTCATACGACCTCATTTGTACGAATTATTACGATTTTTGCTAAATCGTACATATTTTACGAGTTGCCCAATTCGTATGAATTCCTGACCTGGCCCCTAAACCTACCCATCATGTGGGTTTAGACAATTCGTACGAATTAGCCACCATTTAATCACTCGTACGAATTTGTACGAATTGGTTTTGAGATAGCGTTGGCAAAACCCTACAAATCACCCTGACCAGCCATAGCAACGCCCTAGACACTACCCAGAACACCCTAGCAACTGTACAGCAAAATCAGTTGCACTTTATTTTACAGTTTACGTGTATTTACAGTGTACTTACCTTTGCATTGTTAAGTCCTGCTCATGCATTATTCATAGCATGTTAAAAACCTATGATTGCTTTTATGTGGCATCTCTGTATTTATTGACCTCTATATTAGCACCTATGGTCCAATGAAAAGACCCGGCAGTGTATAACTAGTGATGTCCGGTTCGTGAACGAATCGTTCTTTTGAACCGGTTCTTTTTAGTGAACCGGTCGAACCAGTACACTAAAATCGGACTGAATCGTTCAAAACAGTTCGCGTCTCGAGTCAGCGCTGATCCATAAGTTGCTAAAGTTACTCACTTTCAGACATGCCTGACAGTTCCTCTGACTCGAAATAAACCAATATCCCGGAGTACATTTTACTCCAATAAATCCAACAGTTCACTGAAATGAGATATGTGAGCATGCGCGTACTACCGAACGTACAGGCACAGCGGTTCTCGGATCACCAGTACAGAACCGATAACCGATGAGCTGGAGATACTGAGCATGCGTGATAGCACCGTCTCTGAACCGATCTTTCACTTGAACTGCATAACTGTGCTGATACACGAGCACGGGTGAACCGATGACTTAAATGAGGGGCCGAATTCGGCGAAATGTACGTTTATTTAATAACAAATAAAATCAAATTGATGAAGACCAGTTTATTCACTTATATCTTTAAGACATGTAAAATATCCGCGTTTACACATCGCCTGCACAGGGTTCATTTGCAAGACGTAAATGTAAAAAACTTATCCAAGATGATTATGACGATGATTATTATTATTTAACTGAAGTTATGATTACAAATGCCTTTATTTGAATGTATTTTTATCCGCCGGGATGATAGAATTGACGTCATTACGTGAGGACGTAAAAGAACTGGTGAACCGGTTCATTGAAACGAACTGTCCGAAAGAACCGGTTCGCGGAAAAGAACCGAACTACCCATCACTATGTATAACAACAGGCCGCAGCTACCCGTTACCCTGCAGGTGAAAGAGAGAGAGAGAGGGGAAAACAGTTGAAAAAGAGCAGCGCCACTCATTGAAATGCAGCAGTAGGGGTCCCATATAAACCCTGATGGCGAGTGGTATGTTTGTGTGTGCGCGCCCCCAATACAGGTTGAGCTCCAGACATGCAGCCTGGAGGAGGGAGTGTGTGTTCATGTGAACGTGTGTGTGTGTGTGTGAGGAGCGGTCTCAGCGTGGGAGCACCCCAGACTGGGTTTAATAAAGCCAGCAGCCACTGGCTCGCCCTGATTAGGATGGCAAACATACCGGGTGAGCACACAGAGAGCACACCCCCATCTCCCCAGCAGCCCGTGGGTGGCCCACCACGATACCAAAACAAATGCAGCTAGAGCTAGCATGAAAATGTGTCCAGCTTTAGTTTTGGACTCGGAATTGCTTTGATGTGCTTTTTTTTGTTTCTTGGAAAAGATTTATTTATTTGCTATTTACTTTTTTTTTTTAATCTTCGAGGGCTTAAATCTTTGAAACCACTATGCTAAAATATTGAGCTTGGTATCAAAAAACAGGTATAAGCCCAATTAGACTAAGCCTTAAATGTCTCATTAGCTAAGACGATGAAATCCATTCGTCGAATGGAAATAAAAACGCCATATCCGGCTTTAATCGTCAGTTCGCAGGGTCAGTTCTGCTGACTCTTACCTCAGTAAATGACACTTTTATGGGTTAATAGTTCCCCAACTGCCTTCATCCTGAGACCTCTGCACTGCAGATAACATCTCTCTGTTCTGGCACGTTACCAGCTCTAGGTGCCTCATGATGTTTGAGGAGGTACAGACGCAGTGCTATATAAGATGACTGTATCATCATACGTTAGCAGGATTACCATTGTAAATCTGGCTATATAAATGTAGCGTTTATTTTTTTAAAGTCTGGAGTTTGTGAGACTTCATTAACGATTCATTTGATTTATAGCACCTGGTCATAAGAGTCAGCGGAAAAGTTCAGCAACTCAATTATTAGACAACTCGATTGACTGATTCATTTCATTATAAGAAGCTGCTCATACGAATCATTGTGAACTTAATTACTTTAGTTTTTATGCTTAGCCACCGAAGAGCAAAAGATGCAAAAAAAAAAAGACACGTCATGATTTTTATTATCTAATGAGAGGTCTAAAATGGCTAACGTTTGGTTTTTCTTTTTCTTTTTTCATTAAAACCACCTTTTCAAAAGAGACATTTGTTTGTGAATCAGACTACTAGTGTGTTTGTTTATTTATAATTTTAAACCAACATTAATTATGCAGTTCTCTGTATATTTTGAGGCCATACAGTTCAATAAATAAGTGAGATGCTAATTCAGTTTCCACTCACAGATTCAGCGATTCAATTAGTCTTTTTTACTAATTCATTTCATTATAAAAAACTGCTCATACGAATCATTTGATTGTGAATTGAATTACACTAGTTTGTTTTTATGCTTAGCCATCGAAAGCAGAATATGCAAAAGAAAGACATGTCATGATTTGGAGTGGTCTTAAACACAGAGTGGCTAAAGTTAGGCTTTTCTTTTTTTTTCTGTTTGTTTGTTTTTTCAAACCTTAAAGTGATAAGGTTTGCTCACCCTCATGTCATTCCAAACTGGTTTGACTTTCCTTTTTTTCTGCAGAATACATTGTACAATAGAACAGTTTCTGTTCCCATTGACTTCCATTGTATTTTTTGTCCATACAATGGAAGTCAATGGGAACCAAAACTGTATTTCATTACAAGAACCTGCTCATAAGAATAATTTGTTTGTTCTTTGAATTACATTAGTAAAATCATTTGTTTTTATGCCTAGCCAGAAGAGCAAAGGATGCAAAAGAAAGACGTCTTGATCTGGATTATCTGATGAGTGAATTCAAAGAAGCTTTGGCTACTTTTTTTAATGACATCAGTACATCAGTAGTTTGCCCATCATAGAATGTAAAAGTCCTTCTAATGGCCCCTCTGTTTCCAACTATATGAGCCTACACTTTTACGTTTGAAGGATGGCTGCCTGGACAGTCTTTCCCGCAAGAGTTGAGAGGTGATAATAACTAAAGGTTAAAGACAAATAGCATTAAGTGTTTCATTTTAACCGGCACATTTTGAAAGATTAACTGATTAGCTCTGCACTTTGCGGCACACTGCCTCATCCAGACCGCATAGATGAAGAGATTTAAAAGTCTGGAGTTGCTCAGAGAGATCAGATTACATTTAAAAGTTTTTCTACCCTCATTTAGCCTTCGAAACAACTGAGGCAATTAGTTTATAGAGTAACTGCTCTAAGTGTTCTGTCCATCTTTAGTAACAAAGATTTTACTGCGATTGGCATGTCATCTGAGATAATGCAATGTTCTTTTCAGAATAAGAGCTGCTACTCGTCCGTCATCGCATTTGTATTCAAGACTTGACTGAAGTTTCCAAAAAGCTCACAGTTTCTGCTGCAGATAAATGTTATGAAATGTAACCTCCTAATGAAGGTAATGCAGCCTTATTAGACTTCAGGGAATGTGAGTCTTCAGATGAACCTGTACCTTGTGGCTTAACTTTCCAATTCGATTTTATGCTCTAATTTCTGGGTAGTTTGTTCCTCAGCCTACTTGCCAAATCCTCAGAGAGCTAAATTGATAGCATCCTTTGGCTTTGGGCCTTTCGGGCTGTGTCCGGGTTATGATCCAGGCCTGCGAAGAGAGAGAAGGAGAGAGATAACCCAGCAATGCCCTCCAGGATTTACTGTGACTGGGGAGGGGAGAGAGGAAGAGGGACTGGCACGGCGGAGGGGAGCGGGACGAGCCCGGAGGGAGCGCAGATCGCCTCGCTGCTCAGCATTGCGAGTCTGTTTAGTATTCCTGTCACGTCAGCTGGAGGGAGCGGCATTAAATTGGGATCAGGCAGATTAGAGTCTAATATAGCCAGCTATTAAAGGCTGCAAATGAGAGTGGTGGGTTACAGCCGGAGCCTGGGCCCCTCACCCAGTCTCACAGCTTCTCTCAGTCTCTCAAACAGGCTCCGCGAGGGAAAAAAAATATACACACACAAGAACACGGATAGGATAAGATAGGATAGGATAGGATATGAGATAGGATAGGATATGGGATAGGATAGGATAGGATAGGATGCTATTTTGACATTGTGTTTCTTGCATGCAACAACAAATAGAGCACAAGCTATGATGTCCGATTTTTGTACAAATTAGGATAGGATAGGATAGGATAGGATATGGGATAGGATATAGGATGTATGATAGGATAGGATAGGATAGGATAGGATAGGATAGGATAGGATATGATAGAATAGGATAGGATAGGATAGGATAGGATAGGATAGGATAGGATAGGATAGGATAGGATAGGATAGGATAGGACAGGATAGGATAGGATGCTATTTTGACATAGTGTTTCTTGCATGCAACAACGAACAGAGCACAAGCTATGATGTCTGATTTGTGTACAAATTAGGATAGGATATGATATGGTATAGGATATAGGATAGGATAGGATAGGATAGGAGAGGAGAGGAGAGGGTAGGATAGAATAGAATATGACAGGATAGGATAGGATAGGAACAGAATAGGATAGGATAGGATAGGATAGGATAGGATAGGATAGGATAGGATAGGATAGGATAGGATAGGACAGGATAGGATAGGATGCTATTTTGACATAGTATTTCTTGCATGCAGCAACAAATAGAGCACAAGCTATGATGTCCGATTTGTGTACAAATTAGGATAGGATATGGGATAGGATATAGGATATAGGATAGGATAGGAGAGGGTAGGATAGGATAGGATAGAATAAAATATGACAGGATAGGATAGGATAGGAACAGAATAGGATAGGATAGGATAGGATAGGACAGGACAAGACAGGATAGGATGCTATTTTGACATAGTGTTTCTTGCATGCAACAACGAACAGAGCACAAGCTATGATGTCCGATTTGTGAACAAATTACTCTTATATGCGGAAAATGATTATTTTAACCCTCATTCTGAGGCTCTGTCTGGAAAGATCCAATTTTAAGGGGCGACTCCTTTTAGTGCTGTCCATAAACAGCCACTGTTATGATTGGCTAACGTCAGTGCATAGGAAAAAGTATCAATGCCCCCTCGCTATTGCACGCGAGCAAGTGTTTTGGAAATGTTATCTTTTTAAATACATATAAAACCATAATTTACAGACAAAGCATCAGATATCAGGATTTACAAAATATTTATCTTCTGAAATTTCTTTTCATTGAACAATCCTGAAAAAAAATGTATGGAATATTTTTAACATTGTTTGATGATAATAATAAAAAATGTTTCTTGAGCAGCAAAGCAGCATATTATAATGATTTCTGAAGGATCAAGTGACACTGAAGACGAGTAATGATGCCGAAAATTTAGCTTTGACATCACAGGAATAAATGACATTTAAAATAACTTTTCTGTTTTAATATATTTAAAAATCTTAATAATGTTTCATAATTTTTTTTCACTGTATTTATGCTCAAATAAATGCAGCCTTGGTGAGTATAAAAAGTATTTGCACCCACCCCCCCCCCCCCCCCCAAAAAAAAATACCATGCATATATAAATATTGTTCCGAAACAGTGACATAAGTTTATATGACACAAATGCAATCAGGATCACTACAATGACAACATCAAATGGGACCATAACCACTTTTAAACCACTGAACAATTCTGTAATTTGCCAACTAAAACATCTCCTATTGCTCCCTACTGTTTTTTTATATGCTGTCCTTATTGACTTAAAGCGTGACCCTTAATCATTTGTTGTGGTGATGTTGTTTTCTTTTTAATTGAATCTGCGTGTCAGGCTAGGCTTAGCTTTCAAGAGGCTGAGCTGAGTGAATTTGAGCTTTCATTAGGTCTGCTCTTCAGCAGAAGCCTCTCTCTGGACAGGCTTAAACCAGTGCAAACATATTCATCCTCTGATGATACAGGAAATGTTAATGCTGTTAACATGACAAATGTCAACTTGCTAGAAGAAACCTTTAGACAGAGCTTATGCCTACAATCAAATGAAGATGACAAAGATTATATATTCTGCTGTGTAATGTCATCTGTCCTGACTGAACCAATTAAACTGGTTATTTTCTTCTTAACTGGTTATTATATGAAATACTGGTGTATGGCTTACTGTGTAATCCACAGTATATACTCTTTAATTCCTTCAGAATGTGAAACATGATCTGTGGAAAGATATATACAAAATAAGATAGGATAGGATTAGGGTTAATAAGAATTATTATGCTCATAAGGCTGCATTAATTTACGCATGATACAGTAAATGATGAATACTATAAAAAATACCGTAATATAATTAAATATGATCTCTTTCTGTGTCCGGCAGACATCCTCTTTTCCCTCTTCTGGCGTTGCTGTTCGAGAAGTGTGAGCAAGCAACACAGGGCTCAGAATGCATCACCTCCGCCAGCTTTGACGTCGACATCGAGAACTTCGTCCACCAGCAAGAGCAGGACCATAAGCCTTTCTTCAGTGAGGACCCTGAACTAGACAACCTGGTAAACACTCATGTCTCTCCTTGCTTTATTTGTGTCAAGTTCAGCTGTTTACCTGCTCTTAAAAACTTGTTTACTTCCTGTACCTAAATGTCATATTTGCACTGCCCTCTGCTGGCATATTTGCACTGTGTACTTTAAATTCTGAGGTAGTTTGTTGCTTAAAATATCATTAAAACGACTAGGAATAAACAATGTTTTACTGAAAATAAAAAGTCAGAAGTGTTAGTCACAATGACACTCGACCACCTCTAGTCCGTAGCTCTTTTTTTCCCCTCTATTGTTCTCGTTTCCTCTAACTCTCTCCCTCATATTCATCATCTCTTCTCTTCTGTGCCCTGCAAGACAGTTAACAGTAATTAGAAATTAAGGGAAGGAGGAAGAAAAAGGTCACTGTTCATCATTACCGGGGCACTCGGCCGACTAGCGCTGCTCAGTCAATTAACTCTGCATCTGTGTGCTTTACGACACACTGGTCACACACACGAGTCTTCCGTTCACTAACTCTTCACCGCGACAGTTATAGCGCCCGCGCTGCGCTTCGTTCTCGCCTCAGAGAGATGGCACTGAGCCCTGATTAAACGAGCTGCAGTAATTGGCAGATTTATCTCCTCCTTGGCAAAGCATTTTTTAGCCCATTTGGTCGTCCTTGAGTTCTGACTTTGGGCGGTGACTATTTGAATGCCGGGTAGTTGGAACTGAAAGTTCAGTCCCGTCCAACTGTATCAGCAGAACTCGAAAGTGTTTGTAGCATTAAGCAACGCAACCAGGCAAGCAGTGGCAGGGAGGCCTGGCAAGCTCATATATATACATATATATATATATATATATATATATATATATATATATATATATATATATATATATATATATATTTTTTTTTTTTTTTTTTTTTTTTTAAGGTTATGTAAATAATTTCCTTAATAAATGAAATTCCTTTATTATGTACTTATCTTTTTTTCCAGAGTGTCCTGGCTGCTCTTTTTTTATTTTTATTTTTAATAAATGGTAAAAAAAATAACCATAAAGTATAAAAAAGTGACCCATATCATAGTGCAAAATTGTTTGAGCTGCTTTGAAACAATTTGTATTGTAAAAAGCGCAATATAAATAAATGTGACTTGACAATACTTTATATTCAAAGTATCCTGAATTCCTATTATAGCTTAGTTTGAGGAACAGATGTTACTTCAAGTCCAAAATCCTCCCTTTGGTATTTAAATGAATGAATCAATAAATAAATAAATAATAAAATTTATTTATTTATTTATTTCAGGTTGTATCATCTCATTTTGTCTGTTTAGATGCTGTATCTTAAATTTCATTTTCAGTACTGGCATCTTGCTAAATGAAGTTAATTCAATATAAATATTTGATTAAAAACTTAAAAATTCCAATGAAAATTTGAAAATGTTGAGGTTGAATTTGAAGAACTAAAACTGAAATAATTATAAATTATAGCTAAATATAATAAAAAACTAATACAAAGTCAAAAGATTTAAGCTAAAACTTAAACTAAAATTTAAAATGAAAACTAAAAATATAAAATTAAAAGCTAATTTAAAATAGTCACAAATAAATACTATAATAGTATGTACTGTATATACGTAAATATCAGTAAAATACCTGTAACACTGGTTTAGACCACCTTTGTAAACTGCTTCCTGTATACATTTTTGTGTGTTGACATAGCAGTGTTGGGGAAAGTTACTTTTAAAAGTAATGTGTTACAATAGTGTGTGTTACTCCCTAAAAAAGTAACTAATTGCATTACTTAGTTACTTTTTATGGAAAGAAATGTGTTGCCTTACGTTTTTGGCAAATGTAAAGGCCCCTCATTAGAAAAAGTGAAATGAATAAACCTCAGGCTGAAGGAAAAGCAAAATTAGTATATTATATCAAGTATATTTGTATTACCTAACACATATAAAACAAAATTATTGCAGTTTTGTGTTATATCCCGAGTTTGCATTTCAATTTTAATTTATTTTGAGAAATACTGAATATGTTTTTGTGCAAGTGAGATGAGTAAATGCTCACATTTAGTGCTAAATGCTAAATGCTAACCCTTATGTTTACAAAGCGCACACAACATTTCTCTCAACACAAGGACTTGTACTAGTTACTTGAAAACAGTAATCTGATTACATAACTCACGTTACTTGTAATGCGTTACCCCCAACACTGTGGCACAGATGGTGAAGGCAATCCAGGTGTTGCGGATCCACCTGCTGGAGCTGGAGAAGGTGAACGAGCTCTGTAAAGACTTCTGCAACCGTTACATCACCTGCCTCAAGACCAAGATGCACAGTGACAATCTGCTACGGAACGACCTGGGCGGCCCGTATTCACCATCACAGACCAACCTCGGTCTGCAGCAGGTGACTGACAGACCTTCAGTCTAAAGGCTAAAGGTTGTTTCTAACACATAAACACAGTGCCATATGAATGCACACACTCTCACAGCAGTAACATTTACACTTGCACGAACACAAGCTCTTCTCCCGGGGATGCAAAAGGTCACATCTGGCTTGCCCTTGCTGCTCCTGCTGAACTTTGCTGACCTCTGCGTGAGAAGACTTAAAGCACACACTTTTGGATGTTTTATCTAGGACTGTCAATCAATTATAACTGAATTAAAATGGCAATCAACTGATCAGATTAATCGGAATTAATCACATATGTACTACTGTTCAAAAGTTTGGGATCAGTGATAAAAAAACTCAGCAAGGACACATTAAACCGATCGAAAGACAGTAGCATTGAAGACATTTATAATGTTACGAAAGATTTCTATTTCAAATAAAGGCTGTTCTTTTGAACTTCTATTTATCATAGAATCCTGAAAAAATAATATTAAAACAATATTAAGCAGCACAACAGTTTTCATAATTGTTAATAAGGAATGTTTCTTAAGCACAAAACTTCATCTAGAATCTAGAGTAATAGTGCGTGCTTGTCTGTCACTTTAAATGCTCGAGCTCGTTAAGCAGGATGGATTCTGATTGGCTGTTAATGTTTTTATCGTTCATCGGCTAGATAAAATCATTCTGAAAGTGATTCCAGCGATTTCGTTTCTCTGTGCCGTTATCGGTATAGCTGTGGGGTGGACTTTGGATAATCTTTCAAATTTAGAACGATTTTTAGAACTATATCTTAGTTATCATCCTTGGTTAATTAATTAATTAATCTCCTTGTTTTAGTAAATCCCAGCCATATTGAACTAATTCGTTCTCTCATTTTGACTGAACTAAAAAAAGGGAACAAATTATTAGAACATGGCCGAGATTTAGTAAAACAAGGCAATTAATTATTATATTATGTGCATGATTTACTTAAAACGAGGGAAAGAATTAGTAAAACGTGCTGGCGTATTAGTAATTTGTGGGAACAAACCGTTAATTCATGGCCACGATATACATATTTTATGTGCAGGGTTCTGTATAATAGAGATACTTCTTTCAGAAACATTAATATCAATCTTACCAACCCCAAGCTGTTAAATGGTATTGTATTTTTTGAGAAAAGCCCCCAAATGAAGATAATTTAGGCCATTATATTTTGTTTGTTTTATTTCCATGTTATATCATTGATATCTTATTATGGAATTTACAGGCATAATTATTGTGTGTTCATTTATATTGGGTTCTTATAAATAATATTGAAATAATAAATAACATGTTTACAATGTTCACAACATTTCTTTCAAAGTCATATTCCTCAAGAAATCCACATGTGGACACTAATTTCTGTTTCCTCCTCCTCTTACAGGACCTGCTTCAAAACTCATCCCCATCCCTCACCTCTGTCTCCAGCACGATAAACCCCTCTGGGATCGTAGTCCCTGCCGGTTCGCTGCAACAGAACAACGTTGCCATGACCACTATCAACTCTCAGGTGGTCTCAGGTGAGGAGGCCAATCATCAGTCCCTTTGCCCGCTCCAAAATCAGAGATCTCAGCTTTCGGAACAGCTTTCCTGTCCAAATTCGTGAAAGTAATGCACATTATCTTCATTTGTATAGCTTTTTCTTTGACTAATTTGACTCCCATTGTGAGTACAGAATGTCTAATTACTGTGAAATCGAGCTAATTAGCAGTAAAACAAGAACTCCTTGTTCTCTTCTTGATCCGTTCCGACTACACTTTTGTTTTATTTTGGTGCAGTGAACAGGAGGTGAATTGGCATTACAGTATTTCAACAACAGGCTGGTAGAGTCTGTGATAACATCAGTCCTGTGTCTGTGACTGATTCCCACAGGTGGGACGCTGTATCAACCGGTGGCAATGCTTACCTCACAGGGGCAGGTGTTAACCCAGGGGTTACCACAGGGAACCATCCAAATCCAAAACAATCAGGTGAGGGAAACCGCTTGACAGACAACACTTGCTGTTCTGCTTTGATGCAGAGAAACTGCAGGGCTGTATCTTCACAACTAATTCTGGTGAATTATTTCTAGACTACAACACCATGTCTACACGGAATCACTGCTGTTGCAAAGACGCATTCTATAGCCTGATCCTTTCAGTTTACGGACGCCCTGGTTTTTTTTACATTCTACTTCATCCACTTTTTTTCTGTCTATATGAAATATTACTAAATTATTTACAAATGTACACATAAATATTATTTGTTATGCATTTACATGGCTTCAGACAGTTGCAGTGGCATATTTTGATCATTTTTTATGTCTGCTTATGATGTCTATGGCCTACTAATTTAAATTTAACATTGGCCCTTATTCATAAAACACAAGCAGAACAAATTTCGGTGTAAATAATTAATAACTCCATTCATACGTTCAACCCCATTGAAGTGGATGCAATTTGTAAATTGTTTTACATAATTGTTTTACATAAGATTATGCAGATTTTTTGTTGTCCTTTCTCTTCACAAATAAGACCCAGAAAGGGGGGGATAATTTATTAATTTAAAACTTATTTGTCAAACATTATTTCATTATTAATTAAAATAAACATGTTATTTAAAAATGTATATATATATATATAAATTAGGGCTGTCAAACGATTAATCGCGATTAATCACATCCAAAATAAAAGTTTGTGTTTACATAATTTATGTCTGTGTACGGAGTATAATTATTTTCTATATATAAATACACACACATGCATATATATATTTAAGAAAATGTGTTATTTATATATAAAATATTTATATATAATATAAATTATATATAATATAAATATATATACACAGTATATACATGCAAATATTTCTTAAATATATACATGCATGTGTGTGTATTTATATATAGAAAATAATTATACACCGTACACACACATGTATTATGTAAAAACAAACTTTTATTTTGGATGCGATTAATCGCGATTAATCTTTTGACAGCCCTAATATATATATATCATTTTTTATACATTATCTATATTTTTATATTTTATATTAATATATATATATATATATATTTTTTTAATTATAATATATATATATATATATATATATATATATATATATATATATTTTTTTTTTTTTATTAGAATATACACACATACACTGTATATAATAAAAAAAATATATATTAAATCATTTTTAAATAAATCTGATTAATCATATTAACCATAATTAACCATAATTAACCATAATTAATTACTAATATATATATATATATATATATAGTAATTAATTATATAATTTATATATTTATCCCACAATGTAAATTAATAATGGACTTTGCATGATTTTTTTATTTTTTTTTATTAATGTTATTTTAATTTAACTGTTGCCTTAGTCAGAGCTAAACCTGATTGGTCCATTTGTTAGCAAAACCCCTAAGGTGGCGTGTCACATTAATGCTCATAGATAACCTCATGATGCATTGGTTGCTTCAAGGATAGACATGATGCAGTTTATTTAGCAATTCTAGAGCTGTTAGTTAGTATTTTCTTTGCTGTCAAGTATGAGTCAGGTTAGTCAGGGTTTGACAGACAGCTGGAGCCTGTGCGGATCCCCAACATTGGGCCGAGGTGCTTCACTACACGCAAGCTGGGAATAGAGTTCTGCCCATAGCTACTTCTCCGACAAGCTTTCAGTAATAATACCCCTGCATGAAGCCTCCAATTAATTCACCCTGCTTCCTGAATCACACACTCTCCCCCAATGTGTGTGTGTGTGTGTGTGTGTATTTTGAGTAGAGGAATGGGGGAAGAACCACATGACACCCAGCTGCAAATGTAATGAGGAGGTTGTTTTTAGAGCTTGATTATTATTTATTTATTTAAAAATTTTAAAATCAGTGGGGAGCTGCTGCTTTTTATGGCTTTCAGTGGCAATGGTAGCATGAAATTAATTATCCCTATTTTCAAAGTGGAAATGTTAATTTTTCCTTTTCTTCTTTTATTAATTTATTTATTCGCACACAGAGCTCTCGTAGATTATGCATCTTAAACGTCTCTGAAATGTTAATGTGCCAGTCTCAGAATGCGGTAAACCAAAGGAAAATAAATAGTTAATTTAGCACGCATCCTTTAAATAGTCACGCACAAACTCTTGCATTTTCGCTCGCCTTACATTAATCGTACTTCATAAGTTTGATGAAAAAAATAATAATTTGACGACATTTTCTGCAGCTCTTTGAGTTGATGAAAGGCTTCTGTAAATGCACCCTCCTTGGCTTTAATTTTAGGTATCATTACCCATTGCGTTGCTATGGTGACTGAAGGCATTCCTGCCCTTGCCAAAGAAATGGTGACTGGCGACTCTCTTTGTTTCCGTGGCAACTATCCCTTTCTCTCCCCCACTCACTTTCTCGTCTCTCTTCTCTCTTTCTTCCAAGGTGAACCTGGACTTGTCCTCACTCTTGGACGCCGATGACAAGAAATCCAAAAACAAACGAGGCGTCCTTCCCAAACATGCCACAAACATTATGCGTTCCTGGCTCTTCCAGCATCTCATGGTGAGAAAAAGGAAGTTCTCCTCTCCCATTATTGCCCTACAAGCCAAAGAGGAGTTTAAAATGCACTGCATTTCAATCATATCTGGTTCTTGATTTCATGATCTTACTCCAAAGAGATAAAGACAAACATTTACAGTTACCTCAGAAGACTAAAAATAAAGGCACACCATTTAAATAATACCGTATAACATTTTTGTATCCCAATTTTGTTTTCCAGCATCCTTATCCTACAGAAGATGAGAAAAGACAAATCGCAGCACAAACAAATCTTACCTTATTACAGGTGAACAACTGGTAAGAATGACTAGTTTGTTGCATTAGTGTAATCCACAGCAAAATGGCGCCATCTAATGGTCACGAACAAAATCACAAACCTTGTTTATGATTTGCAAATTGTGTCTAATAAAAATCTTGGTATATGTCTTATATCAGTGTCGTTTTTTCTCTCTCTCTCTCGTCTCTCTTTGAAAGGTTTATCAATGCCCGCAGGCGTATACTGCAACCCATGTTGGATGCCAGTAATCCTGACCCTGCCCCCAAAGCCAAGAAGATGAAATCTCAGCACAGACCCACACAGCGCTTCTGGCCCGACTCCATTGTAGCTGGAGTCCTGCAGACACACGGATCCCACTCGGCAAACAATTCAGACAGTCAGTAATATCAACATTATCTCATGGCAGATATTATGAACATACTAGATATTATATATACGGAACTGAATACTAGACATTAAAAATGACAAAATATGAATCATTAAAGGACACATTTAGTGATTTTATAAAATTAGTTTATTATATTTCTGTCTGAGTTGAGTATATCCTCAGACTTAAAATCCCCACCGTGTCCCACTGCAGCTATTTAAATGGAAATTTTATATATATATATATATATATATATATATATATATATATATATATATATATATATATATATATGATTAATTATACAAAATACAAAGATTTATATTATATTTATATATATATATATATATATATATATATATATATATATAAATCTTTGTATTTTGTATAATTTATCATATATATATATTAGGGCTGTCAAACGATTAATCGCGATTAATCGCGATTAATCGCATCCAAAATAAAAGTTTGTGTTTACATAATATATGTGTGTGTACGGTGTATAATTATTTTCTATATATAAATACACACACATGCATATATATTTAAGAAAAATGTGTTATTTATATATAAAATATTTATATATAATATAAATTATATATAATATAAATATATATACACAGTATATACATGCAAATATTTCTTAAATATATACATGCATGTGTGTGTATTTATATATAGAAAATAATTATACACCGTACACACACATATATTATGTAAAAACAAACTTTTATTTTGGATGCGATTAATCACGATTAATCGTTTGACAGCCCTAATATATATATATATATATATATATATATATATATATATATATATATATATATATATATATATATATATATATACTGTATACATATGTGTATGTATATGATGCATAATAAATAAATATATGTGTGTGTATATGTAGACAAATAATACAGTGTATTTATATATATATACAGTATATATAAATATATATATATATAACAACAAGGATGCATTAAATTGATCAAAAGTGACAGTAACATTAAAGATATTTATCATTTCTATTTGTGTTTATAATACCTTTTTAATGTTTATAAAATATTTTTTTGAAATGCTGTTCTTTAAAACTTTCTATTCATCAAATAATCCTGAAAAAAATAGGACTCTTTCCACAAAAATATTAAGCAGCACAACTGTTTCAACACTGATAATTATAAAATGTTTATTATTTATTGAGCACCAAATCATCATATTAGAATCATTTCTGAAGGATCATGTGATTTCTAAAGGATCAGCTTTGCCATCACAGGAATAAATTACATTTTAAAATATATTAAAATAGAAAAGTTATTTTAAATTGTAAATTTAATTACTGTTGTTACTGTATTCAGGATCAAATAAATGCAGCCTTCGTGAACATAAGATACTTATTTTAAATACATTTAAAAAATCTTACCGATCCCAAACTTTTGAACAGTTGTATATATATGAAAGTGTGTTGCTGACAGTTGATGTTTTTGCATATGTTACTATAACAATGGCCCGGTTTCACAGACAGGGTTTAGATTATGCCAGGATTAGGCCTTAGTTCAATAAACGTTCATTAGAAAAAAATATTTTATTAACATTTATTGACATATTAAAACAGATCAGTTTTAAATCAGACTAACTTAAGCCTTGTCTGTGAAACTGGAGTTTTTGCAATTGACTCTTTGTGTTTCTACACGTGTTTGTCAGATTCTCTGGGCATGGACGGCCTGCAGCCTCTGTCCTCTGATTCCGCCACACTGGCGATGCAGCAAGCCATGCTGGGAGGAACTGACGACTCCATGGACGGCACGGAAGAGGACGACGAAGAAGAGGAGGAAGAAGAGGGAATCGATGAGGAGGAAGATGAAGAAGAGGATGAAGAAAGCGAGGGAGGCAGACAGATGGTTCGGAGAGATCTGGGCCTCAATCACAACGAAGGACTCGAATAAAGGATCAGATCGACGAAAATGACATAATTGACTTAACTCTTACTCATCCCCATGGCAACACATCTCAACACTGCCTGAATGGTTTCCAGTGGACACTAAGTGCCATGGATCATCCAATCGGAATGAAGAGGAGGGGCCTGCTATGGACTTGAATAGGAATAGCTAAAATTCATGTTAAAGTGAGAATTTGAGGGAGGAAGGAACATTGTGCAAAGAACGTACTGTACATTGGGCCGTCAAGCAACTGGTCATGCTACTCACATTCATATAATGCATTTAAGCCTTACTTTGTTTATTATGTCTCTTTGGTTCTCAGGTGTCTTAGCATGACATAATGTCTACCCTCTTACAGTCATATTGATAACCATGCAATGAGTGGATGTTTTAGGCATGTTTTATTTCCTTTTCCTTTTTGTAGATTTAACAAAATATTCAATCTTTGAGGTTTTAAAAAAAGAAACAAACAATCTAAATGCCTGACAGCACAATGTATGTACATTTGATAGTGATGCATTTTACCCGGACACTTCATATTTATTTTATAAACTGTCAAAAGGCAGTGGCACAATCAACAAGGATGCTGTCCGCTGGATTCGCCGGCTGAGCAAATAAACATCAGCCTTGTTTAAGACAAACGCATGTTGAAAGACTCGACCAGTGCCAAGCATCTCTTCCACGCGAGGAACAAAACTCTCGTGCCCTTCTGCAACCGTATAGGACCTACAAATGAAGTTTACTGAAGAACACTGCAGGAAAAAAAAGACATATTTACAGGTGCGTATCACACCCTGAAACGCCCCTCTTTATTTTATGTGAAGGACGAAACAAAAAACTGTGAAGATATTTCTGAGCTTTTCAGCTAACTGTGTCTACAGATTTAATCACCTGTGTCTGATGTGATGTTTAGAAAAGACAGAGGATGTTTCTGAATGTTATTGCAGTTGGTCTTTGTGAAGTACATGTTTCTCATTATCCTTTTCTTGGTTGTTTTTTTTTTATTGTTCTTCCAGAGCAAGTGATGATAGGGGAGCTTTTTAATTATTTGTTTGTATACATTGTTGTCATAATCTATTGTGTTTCAGTAGACCATTTTTGATAATTAAAAACTATGACTCTACTGGACCTGGGTGTCATTTTCCAACCGAATGTATTACTAGTACACACAAATTATTGCTAAATTATAATATTCACCATTTTGTTGGGTTGTTACTGTGAACTAAAGCTAAACATATTAAAACATGTTGGTAACACTTTACAATAAGGTGACTTCTACAGCATGTATTATTCTTTGTTCTTACATGAGCAAACAGTGAACAGCTGTATTTTTATTAACTAACATTAGCAAAGAATAATAAATACTGTAACAAATGTATTGATGGTAGTTAATACATTACCTAATGTTAACAAGTAAGACCTTATTGTAAAGTGTTACCAACATTTTTGTTAACTGAAATAAAGTAAACTAGAAATATTAGACAAACTTGAACAAAAAGAAAATTATAAATGTTTCCTTGGCAAGTTGAATCACTTAAATTACTAACTGAAAAAAAAAAAGGTAAAATAAATAAATAGGATAGGCTATTTACAAATATTGATATCAAAAGCACATAAAAAAATAAATAAAATGGTAATTGAAAATATTAATAAAAACTATTAATGTGAAAATACTCATTTGTTGTAACAATTTTTTTTTTTTTTTACAAAAGATAAACAGTTCCACAGTATTGCTTGGAACTATTTATTTCGGGAAATGCTTACTGTTATGTTTAATTTAAGCATCATAATGTTCATAAATAATCAAGTGTATTTTTGGTCTGTAGAAGTAATACAAAGATTTCAGCTTTAAGACCTCCTGTAAAGTTCCTCAAATCGCTATGTTTTTGTAACCTAAATAACTATAACCTAAAAGGCAAAGTTAGGCTTTATAAAAATCTCTAGCTGCCGAACAAGGAATAAAAATAAAACCTCGTGATTTCCTGCAAGGATTTTTTAAAAACCCATTCATGGCCACTGGCAAATACAGCTCTTATTTCATTGGTGAATATTTTTGGCTGACTTGAGATGTTATTAAACGCCTTCCATACGCGTAGACAATTGCTGGATTCTGTCCTATGGAAGTTTTTAATTCATGTTGCCATTTCAGAATGTTTACTCAGATTTCCAACTCCTCAATCTCAATATTCACAATCATCGAAATCTTTGTTTCTAATAAGTTCAGTACAGTGTGTTCAATTTAACGTTATTGGGCATGAATGGGTTAAGCCTTCCAGTGAGCTCTAAACTTCGTGAAGGTCTGTATGCATCTGAAATAGCAGTGTTTGTGACAATCCAGTACGCACTCTTGAGCATGGCTGCACAGGCAGGGCTGTTCAGGGCCGGAGAGTATTAATAACCCGGGAAATGACAGAGGCAAGAAAAACCACATAGCCGGGTGCATTTGAAGTGGATTGGTGCCACTGGGCTGATGAGCATGTTAGGGAATTCAGTAAACCTGCAGGCCATCTCCACCCTCTCTCTCTGCTTTTACCCCAGCACAGAAGGCTCAAAAGTTCCTCTCTGGCTCTTTTAATTACCCAGTAACCCAGCCCAGTACAGCCTCTCATTTTGCTCAGACCTCCTCCAGTATTTAAGATCCACGCCAGCATCCCTTTCCTCTCCAGTCTCAGGACCAGTTTACCGTTGGATTGATCCACAATACATTCCTCTACTGGACAAGAACTCATAAGGTACTGTAAGAGCAACTGTACACAAATAAGGGCTTTTCACACTTCAATTGTTTTTTTTTTTTTTTGTTTTTTTTGTTTTTAAACCCCAGGTCATTCTTAATCAGGTTTCACACTGTAGGCTACATTTAACAGGTTAATGTTCTTATTTGCATATTATGTTTTTTTCACATTTCACAAGTCGTGTCTGTATCATTGATTGGACGAATATGTGACGCTACCCGTTTAACGTTAGCCTATTAGTAGTCTAGTTTTTGTTTGCATATTCGAGACATCGGTGTCATTTGCGCTAATACAGCACGTGACTTGTTTAAATAACTGCCGCAGTTAAACTGCGTGTCTCGCTCTTGTTCCTGTAAGTATAGGGACATCCCGCGTGACGTCACGCCATTTGGAGCAGCCATTTTGACGGAATAGAAAATGCTAAACCGCCGGTGATACTCATAGACAGTATAAACAGAGACGGGCTCTGGTATAAACTACATTGATACTGCAGCTCGTCGCGATATTCTATCATGCCCGAGCGATGCTGTGCAGTTGCGATCAGACGTGATCATACAAAAGGAATAGGCCTATCTTTATACCGTATCCCGAAAGAAACAAAACGGAGAAACAAGTGGTTGGCGGCAATATACAGGCAAAACGTTGATGGTGGTGCTTGGCTTCCAACTGTTTGTGATATAAGGTACAAGAAGAAAAATGTAAACAAATAATAAAAGGGCATGTAAAATATACAATAAAGTTGAGATGAAATTATACAAGGTTACTTGACTTTTTACGTCTATTCAGTTTTTGTAACATGTCCATGACAACCGATAGCCTGCTTTTGTATGCTTTTAATGAAGCTCTGGTGTAGCGTGATGGGAAGTGAATAAGGTAACGTCAGCTGTAAATGTCACCGAACTCAATGTCAGGAAGTTTTTCTACACATTAAATGCCTGTAAAAAGAACTTGCGGTGCTTCATATGGATCTATGATTCCTATCTTCCTCTTGTATACTTGATATATATTTTTGTGATGCTAATAAGTGCGATGACATGACGTGAAGAGTTAGCTGAAGCTAATAATAGTGGTGGGGGAAAACTCGATTCTGTTCAGATATTTTGCGCACGCAATTATATCAATACTGTAGCGCAAAGTATTGCAATATTTAGGCTAATTATAAAACAATTATACTAATAATTATATTATTATATACTCCCTAATATATTACCCACCCCTAATAATAGATCTATTGCCATTAGACAGTCCATAAACAGTATAGCCAATGTGAGTAGCTGACGGATGTATACCGTCAAAATGGCTGACACACGGCTAGGGGTCACGTGACTGGGAGATCCCTATAGCCTACCATAAAATTGTTCTACTGAATAGACCTTTCGGACCACAAAAGTAAAAATACAACTCTTCTTCACTCAAATTAACTTGTTTTCCGTTTGTCCCCCCTCCTCAAACGATCAACCACGAAATAAGGCGCGTGACAATTTTTGTGACCACAAGCTCATCACTATTTACTGAGTTAGGCTACACGCTATTTCCGCTTATGATTGGTTGTTTATTGCTCCAGCATTTTTTCATATCCCAGGACTAAAAACGGCGCTTAACCTGGGTTAAAACGTGTTCAAAAAGTCGACAACGCTGGGTTGTGCGCTAACAGCCCAATCGAATAATCGTTAACACTTGTGTGTTAAAGTGGCAGTGCATCAAAGGTTTTGGTTAATAAGAACTAGGATAGATGCTAACGAATTTAATGGAAGACATAATTTGTTTAATGGAATAATTTCATGGAAGGCTTAATTTGATACTTTATCATCATGCAAGTAAGGCTCATCATGTGTTCTTGTATCACATTTGCTATTAAACCACATCATCAAAGTCAAAGTGCTTCTTGATAACTTAAGTTGTCCCTTATGCATTCATATTGATGTTATTAGACTTGTTTTGTGTCAATATGAATGAAAGCACATGTGATAAATTAAACCAAGAAACTGCTTACCAGAATATCCTTTTGATTTTCTGTTGTCGTCCACAGTTGGCAGGATGTCTATCGCCAACGCAGCCGCCCAAGCGATGCTCTCTGATGCCCTGCTGAGGGATAGTAATGGGGACAGTCGCATCCGACACCTGGAGCTGGATTTGCCATTGGATAAAGTCATCAAGTTCATTTCCGTGGGCCTGCCGCTCCTTCTGGTGTCCA